>NW_008360303.1:1666515-1667416 GCF_000622305.1 Nannospalax galili
TGGCCATGAAGATGACAGAGAAAGAAGCTCTGGGGGAGCATCTGCTGCGAGCAGTCTCCACTAGGTCATGGATCTCTTTCCATGTGATCCGGAGTGGCTTTGGGTGTCGCTTCCGCCTTTTCCTTTTCTTTGTCTCTGACAGGGTCATGCAAGCCATCTTTTTCGTGGGCGGGGAGGTGTCGGACATTTCTGGCTGGAACCCAGATAGGCTTTGGTTGATCCTGTGGGAAAACACAAGCAAATCCTCTCCCTGTGGTCAGCAATGGATCTGGTCCTTTCCAGAGTCCATCAAAGGGGTCCCTCCATCTAACCATGATGGGTGGTACTGGGTGTGTCTGGGCCCAGTGTTGGGTGATGGGGGGTAGCATCAGTCCCTTGATATACATTAAGTACATTAAGGGTAAACAAGGCTAATGTTAATTGAATATTGGGAGAATATGTTGTTTGAGCCTGTCTTTTTAGTTGGTCTTTTAAGGTTTTATGTGACCTTTCCACAATGGCTTGCCCTTGTGGGTTGTATGGGTTGCCAGTGTGATGGATGATTTTTCCAGGCTTCACAAAAATTTTTAAACGGGGAGCTGGTAAATGCTGGGCCATTGTCTGTCTTTAGTTGTGCAGGGAGGCCATGATGGCAAAAGATGAGAGCATGTGATTTATTAGTTTTTTTGAATTTTCACCAGTTTGGGCAGTAGCCCAAAGGAAGTGAGTAAGTGTCTATAGTTACAAATACATATTTTTGTCTGCTGAATTGGGGAACATGAGTTACATCAACTTGCCAGAGGGCATTAGATTTTAGCCCTCTAAGATTGGTGCCCATTTGTTGTATAACAGGGGTATGTATCATTGATATACAAGAAGAGCAGGTTCTAACAATGCATTTAAGTTGTCTGAGGGGAATGTG
>NW_008360303.1:1668016-1673395 GCF_000622305.1 Nannospalax galili
GGGAATTTATCAGATAAAGGTTGAAAATATATCATAGGTGGGTCATTAGGGGAGTCATATATGACCAGTGCTGCCCCCTTTTTTCCTCCATCTGTAAAGGCTGTAGTAGTATTTTTTATGGGTTTGTGGCAGAAGAGCTGAGGTGGTAGCCAGCGAAACACTGGAATAACTGACATCCATTTATCTTTGGGATTGTGATTATCAATTTGTCCTGGGAAGCCTATTAAGCTAATTGCAAAAGAGGAGTGATGCTTTAGGAACCATTGTACATGTGATAATGGAAAGGGGATAATAAGGGTATCAGGTTCTTTTCCTACAATTTGTAGGGCCCTTTCTCTTACTTGCCAGATCATAAATGTAAGAGTGTCTGCTTCTGTAAGAAAGCGAAGAGCACCCCCTACTGGCGTGTGAAGCCATTCTAGTACTCCATGTGGCTGATGAATTGCTCCTACCATGGTGGGGGAGGAATTAAATATTAAGAGTTGGACAGGTAGCTTGGGATTATATCTGGCTAGTGATGCCTTTTGGAAGTGGCTATTAATTATTTGGAGGGCCCTTTTTGTATCTGGGTTTAGATACCATCTAGAGGCTGGGTTTTTGTCTCCCTTTAAGAGATCAAAGAGTGGCTGTAATTGACTTGTGGGGATGGAAAGCCATGGCCTTAGCCAATTAATATTATCTAAAAAGCTCTGAAGAGAATTAAGGGTGAGTGGATACGGGACATCCAGGATAGGTTTAAGGGGCCTAACAGTAGTAGGCGTTATTTTAGTCCTCAGGAAGGTAATGGGGGAACTGATTGTATTTTATTTGTGGCTATTATAAAACCTTTTGTCTCTAGGGTGTTTATCATAGCATCTTTTAGGTCTTCTAGAGAGGAATCCTCATCTTGCCAGACCAAGAGGTCATCCATGTAATGATAAACATGTAGTTGTGCAAACGGATGGAAAAAAAGCAGTCTTTTATATCTAGGACTAACGGGAGTATTAAGGGGGAATGGCAGAAACCATTGGTAGGCCTCTTTGGGGTGATCCCCATATTTTCCTGGTTTTGTTTATGGCTCTGAGGTCTTTTAGCAGTCTCCAGGCCCCTGTCTTTTTCTTTATTACAAAGACTGGGGTGTTCCATGGGCTCCTGGAGGGCCTAATGTGACCCAGTTGTAACTGTTCTTCTACAAGTTGTTGTAAAATGAGTAATTTCTCCCTGGAAAATGGCCACTGTTCCACCCAGACTGGTTCCTTGATGATCCAGTCGAGGCAGGGAGTCTGATAATTAACAGTGGCCCTTAGAATTGGGGGTTCTTTTGTTTTAAGAACCTCATATGATCATCTATTTTAAGGCATTTATCTTCAGACCCACTAGCAAGAACTACATTGAGGTCTTCCAAGATATCTCGTCCTACGAGGTTTGTGGCTATATCTGCAATCAGGGGTCTTATTGAGCCAACCTCTCCATCAGGATTCTTCCATTTATAGAAGTTTTTAGTGATGAATGATTGGGAGGCCCCTCCTACTCCCATTAGTTGGGGTCCTGGTATTAATTCCCAGTGTGGGGGAACCTCAGATCGCCTTAAGATGGTTTTATCACCCCCAGTGTCAAGGAGGCATTTGAAAGGCTTATTGTCTATTTTTATGGTTAATTTTGGATGGGCATTTTCTGTAATACTAGTTACCCATAAGGTCTGTGGCTTCCCTCTTGTTAGCAGGGCTGAGGGCTGCCCCTGAAGAAGTTTAAAGGTGGCAAAGGATTACCATCCCTGTCATTTTTAGATCTACAATCTTTTTTCCATTGATAACCTCTTTTACAGCGAGGACAGAGGGTTTTAGCGGGTGTAGTGGCAGCTGAGTTATTTTGAGGGCAATTTTTTATCTAGTGTCTAGTTTCTCCACATTTAAAGCATTTTGAGTTGGACTGAGTCGTAACCACAAGGGCTTGGGCAAGGGAGGAAGCCTGGTGCATGGCAGTTCCTATATCTTGAGTAGCCATGATCCATTTGTCATAATGTTCATTCTTTAGTCCCTGACATGCTTGTCTGTGTTCAGGGGTCATCCCTTCCCAGACAAGGCTGTTCAAAAGTATTGTTTTGGCTGCAGGATCTGTTATTTTTTTTTATCCGAGCTTGCCTGCACTCTTAGTATGAAGTCTGGAAGAGCCTCAGTTGGCTTCTACTTTAAAAATGTTAATGAGGAGGTCTCTCAAGGCCCAGTGGACAATGGTGTTAAGCGATCCCAGGCCTGCAGGGCACACAAGCGAATCTGCTCTATACCACCAGCAGTAATTGCAGCTTGCTGAATTCCTGTGGAGAAGTTACCCTGACCAAAAAGCTGGTCATAATTCCAATCTATAAATCCAGGTGGTGGATCCTGTCCTGGCTGGGGTCTCAGCTGTTGATTATGAGTGTCATTTCTCTTAACTTGCATTAGGCACTCATCTCTAAATAAGGCTTCCCATTGTACAAATAATGGACTGGGGAGTGTGGACCTACAGATGTCTCTCCAATCTTGGGGATGCAGGTTAGTATTAAATGTCTGTAGTATGGATTTAGTCCAAGGAGCATGAATTCCATCCTCCCTCACAGCTTGACGCAAATCTTTTAACTCTGCTGCAGGGAGTGGATACCAAGCTAGGGGACGCTGTCTGGTTATTTGCAAATTGACAGGAAAAGCCTCTACTGGTGGGTTTTGGGGGTCCTGAGACCGCTGAGGCTGAACATTTTTAGGCTGGCAGCTTTCACTGCCTTTAAGGCTACACAGCTGCTCTGTAGCTGGGCGTGGCTCCACAGGCGGTGGCTGAGCCTCACGGCTTGGAGGCAGTCGAGGAGGAGGAGGAGGAGGCGAGTTTACCTGAGAATCTTTGTAAGCTATTGAAATTTGGGCTTTAGTATCTGGGCTTATTGAATTAGTTAGTGGGCAATTTTTAGGGTCTTTTTTATCATCTAAAACCTCCCTTTTATTACTCTCTGGCATTTGTAAATTTTTTTCAATTTTAGGTGGGTTTTTTAAACATTGCTTGATGGCTGCCATTATTGCAAAAAATGAAAGAGGAAAATTATGCTTTTCTTGGGCTTCTTTTTTATATGCTAAATGTGCAAGAAAGTTCCAAACCTCTGGATCAGATATGTCTGCTGATAAGATCCAGGGTGCAAACCGATACACCTCACTCCAAAATTTTAAGCTTTCCTCCTTTGCAATTTTAAGCCCTCTGGATTTAAGCAGGGTCTTAAGAGAACGAATCTAAAGTTTTTTCTTACGTGATACAGAATTTCCCATTGTAAGGAAAAGGTGTTTAATGTTCTGCAGGAATCTGGCACTGCTCTGACAGGCAGAAGTTTTAAACTGCAGAAAAAAATATGCCTGTTTTAAGTCTTTTGTCTAAAAGCCACTTTAGCAAGTGACAGGCCCCTAGGCTACAGGAAAAAAGGTGTTACTTTCTAGCAACACATCACCATGAATTCCTAGGTGCTTGGCAGGGGCTAGTTAATTTGAATTTTCACCTAACCGGTTCTAGCTGTGGCTTGAGTGTTCTGTGGCAGGAAAACAAAACTGGCTAGAAGAAATCTGCCAGACTCCAAGGCTTAAGTGGAAATCCCTGGAACTTTTGGGGATTTTCCTAGTGGTCTTCAGATAGAAAAGTGGAGAAGTGACGGTTTCCAAAGGGACGTGCCTGAAATTAAAATTTCAGGGGATTCCAGTGGTTCCCAGTCACCACACCTTCCCGCATATTTAAGAGGCTGGCGGCCACCCTGGTGGTTCTTACTGGCCGATGCGTCACCAGTTTCGGTATTACAAAGATGTCTAGATAGAGGTCTTTGTCCACACCTGTTCAGGCAGTCGGAGTCTGCTAAGGATTCAGAGAGACCTTCAGCCAACACCAGGGGGTAGCTCTGGCCCGGAAGCCTCAGTTGTCTCTCTGGCCCTAGCAGTCTCTCACGAGGACTTCTAGACCAGAAAGGAAAGGAGGAAATTTAGAAGAAAGGAAGGGATTAGATTACCCTCCTGAAGTGGGGGGATACTCACGGATCCTAGCGTTTCTGTGGGCACCAGCTCCTAGCTGGCACGAGGTTCAGAGTCTAAGCCCCACGTTGGGCGCCAGACATAGCTGTGCGCTTGCACTCTCAGTGCGCTCCCGGGACGGCGGGTCCGTAGGCTCCCCCGCCACATCTGGAGGAAGGCGGGCCTGGCCGCTGTGCCAACCTCTCCATCAGGATCCTCCCATTTATAGAAATTTTTAGTGATGAATGCTTGGCAGGGCCCCCCTACTCCCATTAGTTGGGGTCCTGGTATTAATTCCCAGCGCGGGGGAACCTCAGATCGCCTTAAGATGGTTTTATCAGCCCCAGTGTCAAGGAGGCATTTGAAAGGTTTATTGTCTATTTTTATGGTTAATTTTGGATGGGTGTTTTCTGTAATACTGGTTACCCATAATGTTTGTGGCTTCCCTCTTGTTAGCGGGGCTGAGGGCTGCCCCGGAAGGAGTTTAAAGGTGGCAAGGGTTTGCCATCTCTGTCATATTTAGATCTACAATTTCTTTTCCAGTGAAAGTCCCTTTTACAGCGAGGACAGAGGGTTTTAGGGGGTTGAGTGGCAGCTGAGTCATTTTGGGGACAATTTTCTTTCCAGTGTCCAGTTTCTCCACATTTAAAGCATTTTGAATTAGATTGGGTTGCGACTACAAGGGCTTGGGCAAGGGAGGAGGCCTGGTACGTGGCAGTCCCAATGTCATGTGTGGCCACTATGGAGCAGGTCGCTGGACCCCCAGCATGGTGTGTGCGGGCACCCTGGGGTCTCCGCCACACCTGGCTAGTCCCGACGTGAGTCTGGCCGGCTGCGCCTCTCTGGAGACAGCAGGTACGCAGACTTCTCTGATGCTGGCTGTAGCTGATAGCTACACACTTCTCTGGAGCGGAGAGCTTCCTCTGCTATTAGATTATTATCTAGTTGGAATCCCACTTCTATTACACCCTTGTACCCTTCCTCAGGATTGCGGAGTTCCTGGCCAGTGAACTCCACAGGGAAGAGGCACGGAGGCGGTGAAAGCTGGGGTATCCGTGGGTCGATAACGGAGGAATAGCACCCCCCAGGGAGACTGGATCACAGGATTTAGTGTTACAGCTCAAGACAAGTGACTCAGCTCAGATCTCAGTGATTTAGCTCCAGCTCCAAGTCTAAGTGATCAAGATCTAAGTGATCCAGCTCCGAGTCTGAGTGAGGTGATCCAGGCTCTAACTTTATTGGGGTAAAACTAGGACTATTTATAGTGTAGAGACAGTAGAAGAAGTCTTAGCTGATAGGTACTTTTAGGATGCCTCATTTACATAGGGCGGTGGGCTTCTATCAGGCTATCAGACAACGCCTGATTAAAACCTGGTAGCTCCTGTACCGG
>NW_008360303.1:1674481-1722664 GCF_000622305.1 Nannospalax galili
TATTTGTAAGTTAACAGGAAAAGCCTCTAACCGTGGGATTTGGGGGGTCCTGAGGCCATTGAGGCTGACAACTTCCACTATCTCTAAGATTACACAGTTGCTCTGTGGCTGTAGGGCGTGTCTGGCACGGCACCACAGGCGTTGGCAGCCAAGGTGAAGGGGGAGGGGGATTTATCTGGAGATCTTTGGGAGTATTTGAAGTCTGGGCGTTAATATCTGGGCTTGTTAAATCAGCAAGGGGGGGGTAGAGATTAATTTTGCTGATGAGTAGGTTTTGTCTGACTTCTGTTGAATCTGCTACTGGGCAATTTTTAGGGTCTTTTTTATCATTTGAACCTTCCCCTTTATTATTTTCTGACGCTTGTCCTAAGCATTGTTGGATGGCTGCTATTATGGGGAAAAAGGAAAGAGGGAAATTATGTTTTTCCCGGATTTCCTTTTTACGAGCCAGATATGCAATGTTAGTCCAGACCTCTGGATCAGAGATGTCTGCTGATAAGATCCAGGGTGCAAATTGATAAAGTTTGTTCCAAAATTTTGAGCTTTCTTTTTTGGAAATCTTAAGTCCTCTAGATTTAAACAGGGTTTTAAGGGAACGAATTTGGAGTTTTTTCTGGCGTGATGCGGAATTTCCCATTATAAAGGGAAGATGTTTTTGCAGCAGTCTGACACTAGGGGGTTGGAACACTCTTACAAGCCTTAGACTGCAGAAAAAAATGTCACTTTTATTGGTGTGATTCTGAATTACCCATTATAAAAAGGAAAACAGTGTTGTCTAGTGTTTAATGTTCCTAGAGCAGTCTGACACCAGGGGATTGAAATGCTCTGACAAACACAAGCCTAGCTGCAGATTTAAGGTCTACAGGAAAAAAATGGCTTTTAAAAATCTTTTGTTTGTTTGTTTATACGGCGTGAGCCACCATGAACTTTCAAGTGCTCCACAAAGGCTTATGTGAAGATCTCTTAGAACTTTGGGGATTTTTCTAGGAGTGTTAAGATAGGAAAGGAGGGTGAAGTGCTGGTTTCTAAGGAAACGTGCCTGAGATAAAAATCTCAGGAGATTTCACTTAGTCCCCAACACAAGCCTTCCCGCAGGTTTAAGAGACTGGCAACCGTCCTAGTGACTCTTAACTGGTTGCTGCATTACCAGGTTTTTGTATTAGAAAGATGCATAGATAGAAGGTCTTTGGCTACCCCCATGCAGGCAGTCGGAGTCAGTTAAGGGGGCAAAGAGCCTTCAGCTGACATCAAGGAGTAGCCTTGACCAGAAAGCTTCAGTTGCTTCTTTGTCATTAACGGTCCCACACGAAGACTTAGACTGAAAATAAAAGGAGGAAAAGAGAGAAGAGACTGCCAGGCCCCAAGAGTGGGGTGGCTTGGAGGCACAGCTGCCTTTTAATCTCCTGATGGGAGATGAAGGAAAGAGAGATTTTTGATGCTCTCTTGGTGGGAGAGATACTCACGATGTCCCCCTGTTTGGGCGGACATTCCACTCCTGATAGGAGAAAGGGTAATCTCCTGATGGGAGATGAAGGAAAAAGAGATTTTTGATGCTCTCCTGGTGGGAGAGATACTCACGATGTCCCCCTGTTTGGGTGGACGCTCCACTCCTCATAGGAGAAAGGGATTCCTGATGCCTTTCTGATGGAAGGGATACTTACAAATTCTGCACGTTCCAGGAGCCCCACGTTGGGCACCAGCTGTTGTCGCGCGCGGTGGGTTTCGCGCTGATACTCCAGCTGTTGGCTGGGGTGCGCGGGTTTTGTTGCTGGGCGGGTCCCTGGCTCTCCGCGGCTGCCGGGTGCTGGGAGCTACAGATTGGGCGGGTCTGCGATGGCTCTGGCGAGTGCAGACTCTGTGCCAAGGCAGGCTGCCGGGTGCTGGCGACTCTGCGGATTGCTGCAAGCTGCCAGTTGGGCTGTGCCAATCTGCAGGGGGCTCAGGCTAGCTGTGGAATGCTCTCACTGTGCCCACTTGGCCACTGTCCCACAAGCGCGGGGGAGGGGAGCACAGGAATGACGAACGCAGAAGCTTCGCGAGTGAATGCTGACGGGGGACAGCTCCTCCAGGGAGACTGAATCACAGGTTGGTCGCAGGCGCAGTGAGACACAAATCAGCTCAGTCAGATGATCTCAGTGATACAGCTCTGCTTTATTAGGGTAAAACTAGAAGATTTATAGTGTGGAGGCAGTAGCAAAAGCCCCAGCTGATAGGTGCTCCTAGGATGCTTTATTTACATGAGGCGGTGGGCTTCTATGCTGTCAGACAGTGCCTGATTAAAACCTGGTGGTTTCTATGTCAGAGGTCATGTTTCTGTGGTGGGCACTTCAAAGGTGAGTCAGGAAGAGAGTAGGAGGCGCCCCACTGAAAAGGGGAGTCCTTCCATTATGCACCGAGCTGGCTCACGGCTATCTGGACATGGAGAGACTGTGACCCAAACAGCAGGGGTCCCCAACAGCAAGGTGGGCCTAAAACTTTTAAGTCCAGGCTATGTTCTCTGCTAAAGGGATGGGCACTGAAAACTGCAGCTCTGATATACCTGTCTTGCAAAACACTGCAGGGCCAGCAAGAGAAATGTGACCAGGTCAAAACTTTAATCTTCTTTCTCTGAGGGAAAGTGTCTTAATCAACAGCCCTCAGCCCACGTTCCTTTCCTGAACAAATAACTCAGCTATCATTAGTTAAGAGATTAGGCCACATTAAAGGTTTACTCCTGGGGTAAAAGCTAAAGCTTGCTATGCTTTTAACCCTAAGAAAGAAAACATCGTGGCCAATAAATTACCAGGTAGGCATTGATAACCTTGAGTAAAAGCTCAAGAATCCTGCATTACATATAGCCCCTCATTGGCACTGGCTAAAAAGCTATATGTCCTGTTTCTTTTCTAATTGTGCCCTAAATCTTTGAATGTAACTGCCAATCCCCATGTGACTGCCAGTTCCTTGTAATGTATAAAAAGTTTCTCTATTTTTCAATAAATGGCTTGTGGTAAATGAAAGTCCCAGAGTCTGGGACTCTATGGCTGGTTAGTATTAACATACTCAATAACAATTTCCAGAGCAAAGATACATCTCTTTCAAAAGTAGCTATAGAATTTTTAGGTTCACAGTTGAATTAATACAGTTATACAATATTGAACTCAATATAAACCCCGTAAGACATAAAATTGAATGAGTTTCTAACGTTTAAAAAAGATCTCCATTTCATTTTAAAATATACTGTTTCTTCAAGAAAGACTCATTGTTTTTGCTCATAACACTTAAATCTTGGCTCATGCATCTCTAATCTGTTTTTATCTGATTATTACTGGTCATGGTTGGTTGTGCTCAGATCCTTGGCACCTGTGTATGGATATAAAGTCATCAGGTAGATTTCAATGGTAATGTTTATCACCTCTACTAATTAACATGACATAAAATTTTTACACTTCCTCTGCAAATATAACTCTTTTTTTAAATTTGTTGATTTTTTGTGTGTGTATCACACAGAACATCCAGATCTGATTCATATATATATCCACTTCCCAGATGGCACCCTTCCATAACCTCCCCCACAACTAGAGCCCTTTTACTGTCTTTCCTGCTACTGTCTGCTGTGTTGTCAGCACCACCAGCCATTCCCCAGTACTAGTCCATCTGGTGAATCTAGTCAGTCTATCTAGAGGTCAGCTGTTCCTCATCTAGCAGCAATCCATTGTTAATATTCCTTTAGATAAGATTGGGGTCTGCTGTTCATTTTCCCAGTTTTATGCAGGATTACAACTTGGGAGTCTCTTGGGTCACCCTGGCCAACAACTCAAAAGAAGGTATCACCTATCTGGTATTATTTCTTGTTATGTAGCCTTTAGCTATGCATATGGACTCTTGAAAAATTATATTGGCCCCTTTAATCTTTGGTTATACTTTCCTTTTGGGTATTTAAGGCCATAGAGTTGTCCCAGATAAACCAATTTATTTTTACTCTTAGGGCTGTTTGAGGATCTGTTCCTCAGGGGTCACATAGGATTGGGAGGAGTCCCTGGCTCCTTTCTTTTACTAGTTCTGTCTATGTGAAGACAAACCAAAGGTCCTGCTCAACCATGGCTGGCTTCAATTGGAAGCATGGAGGAAATGATTCCTCTGTGTTGACCTTCCTCTTTGTAGACTGGACACTGGTTCAAGTCCATCTTGTGGGGTATCCCCAGACTCCTTGATCAAGAGGACAAGTGACTCACCCCAGTTAAAGAACATTTTGAGAGATGCTTATAGTCCCCTGGAACTAGTCTACCTAGGAAGGAAAGGGGCAAAAACAGTCTTTCATGTCCTTCTGACCAAATTAGTATAGGCCTCAAAGTGTGTCTGTTAAACATCGAAGAAGGTTAGTTCCACCAGTCTGGTACTTTTAATTGCCATGTGCCATGTAGATAAAGCTTGGGTAAAGACCAATTGTTCTCAGATAAACCTTGCTTTGACATATATTTCTTGATCTGGTATTTATAATTTGTCAGTAGGCTGTTGGACTAATATGGTTCCCTCAGGTTTTTAAAACTAGCTAGGCATTATTTATGTCTCACATTGCCTAACACTTCCATCATGGTTTCTCCATTTATTTTTACACTTAAGGTCATTAGAGGATCTGTTCCTCAGGGGTGAAATGGGCTTTGGAGGAGCCCCTTGCTCCTTTCTTTTAGCAGCTCCATCTACGTGAAGATAAGTCAAAGGTCCTGCTCAACCATGTCTGGCTTCACTTGGAAGCATGGGTAAGATGTTTCCTTTGTGTTGACCTTCCTCTTTGTAGACTTGACACTGGTTCAAGTCCATCTCGTGGGGTCTCCATGTCCTCCCTGAACAAGAGGACAGGTGACTCACCACAGTTACAGGATATTATGAGAGATGGTGCATAGTCCCCTGGAACTTGGTCTACCTTGGAGGGCAAGGGGCAAAAACTCTCCTTTAAGCCCCTCTGACCACATTAGTATAGCCTTCAAATTATTGCTGTTAAACATCCAGTAAGGTTAGTTCCACCAATCTGGTACTTTTAATTACTATGTGCTATGTAGATAAAGCTTGGTTAAAAAACAAATATTCTCAGATAAACCTTGACTAGATATGTATTTTGTTCTTTAAACTAGTTGACTAAACTATGACCCCAGAAATTTTAAGTTTATGTGTATATTATTTTTGTTTCATCCTTTATATCATCCTTTATGTAGCATAACAAACCTAAACAGACCTTCATCACTTGCTTAGGTTTTCTCTCTTTTTTTGTTTTTTGTCTATTTAGGAAAGTATCTCCATTCCCATATCCATTTTAACATCTTCTACATTCTCATTTTCTTTTTTGTTTAAATAATTATGAGACATAATAGCATTAGCAAATAAATTTTGCATTGGTTGCGAGGCTAGTTTTCCTGGGGGGTGCTAAGTGATGCTAATTCCCTTTTAAGGTTCTAATGTCAAGTCAATGTTTGATTAAAGTTTTACTAGGGAACCAATGAATTTGTTGAGCTTACCAGGACAACTGAGGGGATGCTGAGGTATACATATGACCTGAGGGTATACACATTAGAAAGCCTTTACCCAGCATGGGTCATACCTTCTCTTCCTAGCCTTCAACAGATTGTATACTTTAGCCCTCCCCAAAACCAGGAGGCCATGTGTGATTAGGGTCAAATTATATACAGTTGGTTGGGAAGAGTGTCTGGATAATCTGGTGTGTGTCCAATGACCTTGCTTGGCCCTCTTTTAATTAATGAACACAACTGTCAACAAGCCCAATGTTGATGAGGTTTAGCGATCAGGCTCAGCCGGTCATGATGGTGTTAGTTATTTCATACAGGAGGGACTACTATATAGCATCATGTTTTTAAAAGGACCTGGAATTGAAAAGGATTTGGTACTAGGATCCACATATGAGGGAAAATATAGGCCTTCTTTTTCTGAGTCTCTGTTGCTTCACTCAGTTTAACAGTTTCTAGATCCATCCATTTACCTGCTAATTTCATTATTTCATCTTTCTTTACTGCTGAATAGAATTCCATTGTATAAATATATCACATTTTTGTTAACCACTCGTCAGTTGAGGGGCACTTAGGTTGCCTTCATCTCTTAGCTATTGTGAAAAGTGCAGAAAAAAACATGGTTGTAGAAGTGTCTCTACAATATGGTGAGTCATTCGGGTATATGCCAAGGAGTAGTATAACCGGGTCATGTGGTAGGTTCATCTTTAATTTTTTAAGAGTTCTCTGCATTGTTTTCTATAGAGGTTGCACAAGTTTGCAATCCCACCAGCAGTGAGTAAGCATTCCCCTTTCTCCACGACCTCACCAGTATTTGATATAATTTGTTCTCTTGATCCTAGCCAGTCTGATTGGAGTAAGGTAATGCCTTAGGGTGGTTTTAATTTGCAGTTCCCTAATTCATAACGATGTTGAACAGTTTTTGAGATGTTAGCCATTTTTATTTCTTCCTTTGAGAACTCTCTGTTTAGATCTTTAGCCCATCTTTTAATTGGGTCATTTGGTTTCTTGATTCTTTGTTTTTTGTGGTATTTATATATTCCGGATGTTAAACCTCTTTCAGATGTGTCACTGGTGAAGATTTTTTTCCCATTCTATGGGTTTTCTCTTCATTTTTTTGATTGTTTCTTTTGTTTTTTAGTTTACTGAGGTTCCACTTTTTGATTGCTGACCTTAATTCCTGAGCAACTTCCATTCAATTTAGAAAATCCTTTCCTACACCTATTTCTTGTAAGTTACTGCCACTATTTTCTTATAATAGTTTCAGGATTTCCAGTTTCAAATTGAGGTCTTTGATGCATTTGGAGTTGACTTTTGTGCAAGGTGAAATATAAGGGTCTAGCTTTATTCTTCTATAGGTGGAGATCCAGTTTTGCCAGCAGCATTTGTTGAAGATGCTGTCTTTTCTCCATTTTGTGTCCTTGGTACCTTTGTCAAATATCAGGTGCCTGAAATTGCATGCATTAGGGTTTGGATCTTCAAGTATGTTCCATTGATCTATTTGTCTATTTTCCTGCCAGTACCATGCTGCTTTTATGTTTAACAGACTAGCTCTATAGTATATGTTGAGATCTGGTATAGCGTTGTTTTTTGTGCTCAAGATTGCTTTGGCTATCCAGGGTCTTTTGTGCTTCCATATGAATTTAAGGACTTTTTTTCCCCAATTCTGTAAAGGATGCCATGGGAATTTTGATTGGGATTACATTGGATCTATATATTACTTTTGATAGTATGATCATTTTCACAATATTAATTCTTCTAATCCATGAGCATGGGAGGTCCTTCCATCTCCTGGTGTCTTCCTCAGTCTCTTCAATGATTTAAATTTTTCATTTAAATGTTCCATTGCAACAATTGGAATAGGAGCATTGCCCTGTATTATCTCCCCCTTATTGTTTGTTATTAGTATATAGAAAGGCTACTGATTTTTGTAGATTGATTTTTATAATCTGCCACTATAATGAAAGGGTTGATCAGTTCTAGGAGTTTTCTGGTGGAACTTTTGGGATCTCTTAGGTATAGTATCGTAGCATCTGCAAAAATTGATAATTTAACCTCTTTTTTTTCCAATTAGTATTCCTTCAATTTTCTTCTGTCTTACTGCTTTAGAAAGAATTTCAAGTGCTATGTTGAAAAGGAGTGGAGATAGTGGACATCCTTGTCTGGTTCCCTGATATGAATAGAAATACTTCAAGTTTTTCTCCATGTAGAACGATATTGGCTGTGGGTTTGTTGTATACAGCTTTAATTATGTTGAGGTATTTTCCCTTCAGTCCAATTCCCTTTAGGACTTTGAACATAAATACATGCTGAATTTTGTCAAAAATCTTTTCTGCATCTATTGAATTGACAAAGTAGTTTTTGTCTTTGAGTCCTTTTATATGATTAATGATATTTATTGGTTTCTATATATTGAAAAATTCCTGCTTCTCTGGGATAAAGCTGACTTGATCGTGGTGGATGATCTTTTGGATGTGTGACTCTATGTGGTTTGCAAGTATTTTGTTGAGAATTTTTGCATCTCTGTTCATTAAGGATATGGGATTACAGTTTTATTTTCTGGTCGTGTCTTTACCCGGTTTGGGTATTAGGGTGATTGAGTTCTCCCGATGTTTCTATTATTTTGAATAATTTAAGTGGTATTGGTTGGTGGTCTTATTTAAATGTCTGGTAGAATTCTGCTGTAAATCCATATGGGCCTGGCTTTTTTTAGTTGGGAGGCCTTGTATTACTATTTCAATTTTCTTATATGTTATGGGTCTGTTTAAAATGTTGATCTCGCCAGGTGCGGTGGCTCACGGGCCTTTAATCCCAGCACTCAGGAGGCAGAGGCAGGCAGATCTCTGTGAGTCCAAGGCCAGCCTGGTATACAAAGTGAGTTCCAGGATAGCTGGGGCTACAGGGAGATCCTGTCTCAAAAAGACCAAAAAAAAAAAAAAATTGTTGATCTCTTCCTGATTTAACTTTGGTGGTTCCCATGATTTCAGCTATCCATCCATTTCTTCTAGATTTTCGAATTTAGTAGCATATAGGTGTAAAATGTATTCCCTTATAATTGTCTGGATCTTTTGGGTTTCTGTTGTGATGTTTCCCCTTTCATCTCTGATTTTGTTGATTTGGATTTGCTTTCTTTCTTTTGGTTAACTGGGCTAATGGTCTGTCTATCATGTTTAGCTTTTCAAAGAACCCACTCTTAGATTTGCTGATTCTTGTTTTGTTTTCTTTGTTTCTATTTCATTAATTTCTGCTCTGATTTTTGTTATTTCTTCTCAACTGCTGGTTTTGAGTTTCATTTACTCTTGCCTTTTCCATTGTCTTGAGTTGCTGTGTTATGTTATTTCTTTTTTAAATGTAGGCACTTAGAGCTATAAACTTTCCTCCTAGGACTGCTTTTAATGTGTTTCAGACGTTGTATTGTGTTGTATTGTCCATTTCATTGATCTCCAGAAGTGCTTTTATTTATTTCTTAATTTCTCCTTTGACCCATTCATTGTTTAGGAGTGTGTTGTTCAATCACCACAAGTTTGTGTAGTGACTAGGACTTTGTCCAGTCTGGATTTTGAGCTGTATTGCATGGTGGTCTGATAGAATGCATGGAAATATTTCAATATTTTTGTATTTGTTGAGGTTTGTTCTGTGGCCCAGTATGTGGTCAATTTTTGTAAAAGTTCCATGGAGTGCTGAGTAGAAAGTGAATTCTTTGATACTTGGGTGGAATACTTGAAGATGTCTGTTAGATCCATTTGATGTATAGTATCATTTAGTTCAGACATCTCTCTGTTTATTCTTTGCTCAGTGACTAATGGAGAAAGTGGGGTATTGAAGTGCCCTACTATTACTGAGTTGGGGTTAATGTGTGTCTTAAAGTCCTGTAGTATTGTTTTTATGAATTTGGGTTCACCAGAGTTTGTTGCATATATATTGAGGATTGTAATATCTTTTTTGTTATTTGTTCCCTTGATCAAAATGTGATGACCTTCTTTATCTATTCTAATTAATTTTAACTTAAAGTCTGTTTTGCAAAATAGAAGTCTATTATATTAGTATTGCAACCCCTACTTGTTTCTTAGCGACATTTTCTTGGAATATTCTTTTCCATCCTTTTACTTTAAGGTAATTCCTGTCCTTGAAGGTGAGATGGGTTTCTTGCAAACAGCAAAGAGATGGATTTTGTTTCTTAATCCATTCACTTAGCCTATTTCTTTTGACTGAGGAGTTCAGTTCATTGATATTTAAGGTTATTATTGAAAGATGTGTGTTGATTGCCATCATTTTGTTTGCTGTTTGTGTTCTCAGTCTAATTTTGTGTTTCCTCAATTATACCTTTATTTATTTTCTTTCGTTACCTCTGTTGTATAAACGTTTCTCTCTTTGCTCTCTGTATTGTGTTAGGAATTCTTTGAAGGGTTGCTTTTCTGGACAAATATTCTTTCAGGCTATTTGTGGCATGGAAGATTTTTCTTAACCCCTCAACTACAATTGATATTTTTGCTGGGTAAAGTGTTCTAGGCTGGCATCTATTGTCATGTAGAACTGGAAATATCTTGGGCCAGGCTTTTCTGGTGTTCATAGTTTGCATTGATAACTCAGCTGTAATTCTGATGGGCTTTTCTTTCTATGTGACTTGTTTTTCTTTTGCTGCTTTCAGTATTCTCTCTTTGTTCTGTGCATTTAGTGTTTTTTACTATGATATATCGTGGGGAGTGTCTTTTCTGATCCTGTTTGGTTTTCTATGTGCTTCCTGTATTTGTATGGGCTGTCTTTCCTTAACCTGAAATTCTTCTCCTTCCTCTATTCCTATAATCTGTAGATTTGGTCTTTTCATGGTGTCCCTCATCTCTTGCATATTCTATTCCTGCGTTTTTAAAAATTTTCCATAATCTTTGCTTGAGTGGTCCAATTCTTCACCTGGGTTATATCTAAGGGGTTCTCCTTGTAGAACTCTTCTATAGGATTAGTAGAGTTTGGTGGGGACATAGTGTTTTGGCTTTCCATTTTATTATTCTTCTATTGTGATTTTGTCATGAGAATTTATTTTATTGTTTCTGATTCTGGAATGAGAATTAAGTTGAAGTATGCTTCTGTTCACATTATCAGGGTGCCTAGATCTTTTCTTTATTGGTTATGTAAAGCTTGTTGATACAGGGTTCAGGTTCTCTCAGTTTTAATTTGGAAGGAACTGAAGGCTTCAGATCAATTATTCAGGAGTGCCCACAGAAGCCCAATTCAGATTCCAGTCAGGTATACTCATGCTTCCTTCACCACTTGGAGGCAGGATCCTGACACTCTCAGGCAGTCACTTGTATTCTCAGCCCTTATTCCAGAGGGAGGCCAGAGGGATGCACTCTTTGGCAGTCTGCTGAGATCCTTCCCCAATGGGCGTTGAAAGCCATCCTCTCAGGCTGTCTGCTAGGATCTCAGCCTTAGCCTAGCAAAGCAAGATCTGCCCTGTGGCCTTGGGAG
Source organism: Nannospalax galili (assembly GCF_000622305.1). NCBI lineage: Eukaryota > Metazoa > Chordata > Mammalia > Rodentia > Spalacidae > Nannospalax > Nannospalax galili. The sequence continues at coordinate 1,685,440 of NW_008360303.1, forward strand.
TGGTCTCACAAAATCCCAGGTAGGGGGATGGGTACAGTGCAATTAGGGGACGCTTACCACCAAGTGGAGGCAGGATGGGGGCTCTCAGGCAGTCCCCTGCAATCTCAGGCCCTCTGCCATAGGGAGGCCAGAGGGAGGCCAGACCCCAGCACTCTCTGGTGGTCTTCTGAGATCAGAGCCACTACACTGATGAAGGTCCAAACCCACCTCTCAGGCTCAATATGTGATTTTTGTCTTTAAGTCCATTTATACAATTTATCTTGAAATAGAGGTTTTCTTTGTTTTTTTTTTTAAAATCTCTGATTAGTCTAAAAGCAATAATTTTTGTATAATCTACTCTTTATTTTGTATTCAATGCATGTTATGTTCTCCCAGACTGGGAAATTTGCCAATTAACCATGAATTCCATCAATTTTAAAATAATTGAACTTACTGAATCTTAAAATTATTATAGTTCTCTCTTGGATGTGATCATTATGCAAGATTTTCAAGTCCCACAAAATTATTTTAGGTTAATATCTATATAGTTGATTATTGCAAATTGGCATTCTTTGTCCAATTTTATTTTAATTATATATATATATATATATATATAGATAGATAGATAGATAGATAGATAGATAGATAGATAGATCTTTAAAGGAGCACAGCACCAGAGCACCATTGCTTTTACTTGTTTGGTAGATTTCAATTATAATGAAATATGTTAACATGATTTGTGTGTTTATATAATAAATTTTCAATAAAAGTAAGTTATATCTATTAAGCTTTTGTCATGTTTTTGTTGTTGTTGTTGTTGTTGTTGTTTATTTGTTTCTTGAGACCTGGTCTCCCTGTCACCTCAGTGGTCTGGAATTTGCTATGTAGGCTAGACTGGCCTTTAAGTCACAGAAATCAGCCTGCATGTGCCTCCTGTGTGCTGGGATTAAATGATTGCATCACTATATGTGTCTTGTCATAATTTTATGGTTATTTTATTCTCTCTACATAGATTTTTTTTTAGTGGGAAAGTTTTTATTTATTTCTTCTGCTTGAGTTAAATATTTTCAATTTTTGCATTCTACCATTAACATTTCTTTATGAATATTTAATTTGATGCATTTTTGGCTACATGATAAGAAATGTCATTTTCTCAGTCACTTTGATTATTTTCCCATTGTTACTGTTAATATCTCTGCTATTACCCTAACATTTCCTTGTAAGCAATTTCAAATTTATCATTCAATATTTTTATGATATGAGGCATATCTTCTCTGTTTTAAGTTTCTACACTGTATTTATATCATTATTTCTTTAGCTATTGCTTGGGCCTCTCAAATGTAAGTGCAGTTTTTTTTTATTTCACTTTTCAATTTCTGTGTCTTCTTCACGTTCTGTCTCTGTGATTTCAGCTGCTGTCTCCCTTGGAACTCCATTGGTCATATCTTACTCATTCCAAGCTCTTTTCGTGTCTTTTCCTATTTGTCCATATTTACATTTTTTTATCTTCCTATAGTTTATTTTGTGTAACTTCAAAACATATATCAAAACTTAATAAGTGTCTAAATTACTTTTTATTTCTTCCAAATAATGTCATTTATATACTCATATTCCTTCTATTGGGACATTTTATCTGATGCTCTGCTCACATTTTTCAGGCCGGTGGGCTGCCTTTTGTACTTTCTTCATGCTTTGATACACTGATTTCAGTAAATATAATTTTACATATTTATTTTATTTTTAATTATGTATATGGGAGTTGTGTGTACACTTGCATGTGTATGTCCATGGAGATGAGAGGCTTCCCATCCCATGGAACTGGAGTGACAGAGAGTGATGAACCAAGCTACAAGTGCTAAAAGTGGAAAATCAGCAAATCACCTAACTGCTGAGCCATCTCACCTGCTACTTTGGTGAAATACATGCAAATACACATATACTACATTTTTTCACTCTAGTATATAAAATTGCTGGCAATTTCATGCTAAATTTCCAATTGACTATCATAATTTCTTATTTTCTTCTCAGCAGCCCATGGAATGTTCTCCAAAATTGACACAAAGCACGTCTCCACAAATTTATGAAAATTTAAATATTATCTTGAATTTTAGCTATCCATAGAGCAATAAACAAAATACCAACCACAATAAAAGCAGGAAAATTTATACAAATTCATACAAGCTAAGCAACACATGACTGAAATAAAAATTGGATCATGTGGAAAATCCAGAAGGAAACCATGAAACCACAACATACCAAATCTTATTGACACAAGTAAGGCAGCCTTAAAAGGAAAACTTATATCGTTGTGTCTACACCAGAAAATTTTAGAATCACATACAAACAAATTACTAATGCATCTGAAAGTCTGGGAGACCAAGAAAAAAATGAATTAAAATGAGTAGATGTGAAAAGAAAAATAAAATCAAGGCTGATATTAATGAAATGTACCTGAAAAAAAAATGTAAAAATCAATAAAATGGAGAGTGGGTTCTTTGAAAAGACTAACAAAATTGACAAACCTTTAGTCAAAATTAAAAAAAAAATGAGAAGACCCAAATTAGCAAATTCAGAGATGAAAAGGGATATTTTCAACAAACCTGGAAGAGATCCAAAACATTGTAAGACATATTTTTAAAAAATCTATGTTTGAATACATTTGAAAATCTAAAAGAAATACATAAATTTCTGTATATGTATGGCCTGAGAAAATTAAAATTAAATTAAATTATGGATATAATTTAAATAAACAGGTAATAATCAATTAGAAAGATAAAGTAATGAAAATCTTCCCAACAATAAAGAACCTAGGATCAGTTGGATACAGTGCAGAATTCCACCAAGCTTTCAAAGAAGATCTAATACAAATACTCTTGAAGTTAATCCATAAAATGCAAAATGAAGGAAAGGAACTCTACCAAAGTCCTTCTATGAAGCCAGTACTACTTTAAAACCAAAATCGAAGATCCAATAAAAAATAAAATTATAGACCAATCTCTCTGATGAATATAGATGCAAAAAGTCTTAAAAAAATACAAAGGAATTGCAACATCACATGAAACATATCATCTGCCAAGATCAAGTTGACTTCATCTAAGAGATACAGGGTTGGGTCACCATACATAAGTTAATAAGGATAATCCATTACTTGAACAGACCCAAGGACAGAAATCATCACAATAGATGCAGAAATGGCCTTTGACAATATCCAACATCTATTTTTGGTAAAAGTAATGAAGAACCTGGTCATACTGAAGGATGTATCTCAGCATAATAAAGGCAATACAAGCTCACAGCCAACCTCGTACTAAATGTAGAAAAACCAAAAACATACTCATCAAAATCAGGATCAAGAAATGTATGTCCACTCTCACATGATTCTACATATAAAGGACCCTAAAAACTCTACTAGAAAACTCCTAGAAGTGATAAATATATTCACCAAAGTGGCAGAACATAAAATTAACACCCCCTAAATAATTACCCTTCCTATACACCTACAACAAACATAATGAGAAAGAAACCTGAGAAATGACTCCATTCATAATAGATTCAAAAATCAATAAAATATAATGGAATAAATCTAACTAAAGAATTAAAGGACTTATAAAATAAAAACTTTAAGACACTGAAGAAAGTAACTGAAGAAGGTACCAGAAGATGCAACGAAATGATGTAATCATGGTGAAGTAGATTAATAGTATGAAAATGGCCATTCATGCAAAAGCAATCTTTAAATTCAATGCATGCCCCCTTAAATAACTGAGGAAAACTCTTCACACAGAAATTGAAAAAATGATCTCAAATGTCATATGGAAATACAAAAAAATCCAGAAGACTAAAAATAATTCTTAAGGATAATAGAATTCCTGACTCATTACCATCCCTAATCTCACATTATATTACAGAATTATAGTAATGTAAACAGCATGGTACTGATGTAGAAACAGAAACATCAATCAGTATAGTCGAATTGAACGCCCAGATTCAAATTCACATGCTGCAGCCAACTGATTTTTGAAAAAGTATTCAAAAATACACACTTGAGAAAAGACAAGTAGTTCAGCAAATGGTGCTGGACAAACTGGTAAGACCATGTAGAAGAACGAAGTTAGATCCCTGTTTTTCACTATGCACAAAACTCAACTCCAAATGGAAGAAGAATCTCAACCTAAACCCCAATAGCCTGAATCAAATCCAAGAGAAAGTAGAACATTTGAACTTATCAGCATAGGAAAGGACTTGTTCACAGAACTCCTAAGATACAGTTATTAGACCCAAAATTTGACAAATGGGGTTACATGAATCTTAAAGGTGTCTGTACATCAAATGAAAAAATAATTTGATTAAAGAGTCAACACTCAGAATGGAAAAAAAAGCTTTACCAGCTGTATTTCTGAGAATGAGAAAGAGAACACACAACTAAAAAAAAAAAAAAAAAAAAAAATAAAAAAAAAAACAAAAAAAAGGGGGGGGAAGGGGAGTAAGGAGCTGAACAGGGAGTTCTCTGGAGATGAATGACAAATGGTTGAAAAATACATTTTAAATTGTTCAACGTGTTTAATCACCATGTAAATTCAGATTAAATCCACTTTGAAATTTCATCTTAGACAAGTCAGAATGGCTAAAATCTGAATACAAACAAAAAAATAAACAACTACAAAACAAGGATAAATGCTAGCAAGGATGTTGAGAAACAGAAACTTCTATTCACTGCTGGTGCACAGAAAAGTGGCACATACCCTTTGAAAATCAGTGAGGAGATTCTTCAAAAGCAGAAGTTGATTTAGAATATAACCATAGAAATACCTCTTCATCCATTTTCATTGTTGCCTTTTTCATAACAGGATGAAATTGGGAAAAAAGAGATGTCCATCAACAAATAAATGAATAACGAAAGTGTGATACATTTATATATAATATTTATGCATATATGTTTATGTGTGTATATGTGTATATATTTATATTTATATTCAACTCAATAAAGAAATCATGAAATTTTTAGGTAAATGGATGTAATTGTAAATAATTATGTTATGTGAGGGGAACCAATCCCATAAAGACAAATGTCACATATTATCTCTCATAACTGGACACTAACTTTGAAATCTTAAATATCCAGAAATGTCAATAAAGTAAAAATGACCATTGGTGGTGGAAGAAGACTTTCTGAGAAACATGATAGAATGCAGTGAAATGAAATGAAAAGGGTATATTAAAGTAGGAAGGACTGAATGGTGTAGAATTTGGGAAGGCAGGGCACAGCAGGGAGTATGGCAAAGTATACATAACATTAAAGGCCTTTAGAAAAAGCCATATGGACACCTATTATAAAAGCTTCTAAATTATATACATATACATTGTAAAATAATATTTAAAAGCGTTATTCTATACTGTTGGCATTGTTCCTTTGAGATATGATAGTTAAACCAAAACCAAAACAAAAATAAATAAATGAACAAACCAACCTCAAAGCCAGGAATGGACTCCATCCAAAGATACCATTTACCAGGAGTCCCATGAACCATTAAAAAAGAAGGGTCATTGCCTCTCCTCTTGAGTATCCATCAGAACTTGATGGTAAGACATTATTGCTAAGGATACTACACACATGATCTGTTGAAAAAATAAGGAAAAAATGAAGCTGATGCCGACTTCAGAGCCTCATGCCTACTGGTTAGTGTTCCTAGTGTTGGCAGACACTATGCATCCTCCTGGAAGAAAAAAATTCATCAATCTCCCTCAGCTCTGAATCCTGGGAAATACCACAATTGGCCTCTCCAGACACCCACCAGTGCAACAGTAGCATAAATATTATGGGACTGAGCAATCACTCTCTAGTTGGATTTAAGATCTGCTTCCTAGGATGGAGGCCATGCCTAACATAGGTATCAGGCTTAGAAACTTGAGGCTAGACAGGTCTCGGCATAGGGGAGATCCTAATACGTGTTTACTACTAAATAGTTGTCACATTAAACTAACTCTTAATGATTTATTGTTATACCCATAAATTAACACATCTCTCAACTCTCACCAGAGAAATTTCCTCATGAAGCAGATGATGAACACAAAACCCCAAAATGGCCAATGTACAGAGAAAAAGAAGCTTTGCAGATCTTACCCATGAATAGGACAGCTATATCATTATTCAGCCTCCCAATGCTCAGGAATCATTTCAGAAGAGGGGCTGTAATGATTGTAAGAGCCAGAAGTGATAGATGATCACAGGAAAATGAGTTTTCCAGACACCTGGTCACTCATATGAACTAACAGCAACAATGAAAGGGAGCACAAGTAACACCCAAGCTTAAACCGGAGAAAATCCCAGCATAGACATGGGAAAGCAGGTCTAACACAATCTATGGAAATTTTGGCAACTGAGGGCTCCTGGGATGAAGAGTTTCAGTCTCTTTCAAGGGTGGGAATCTTGATTGTTTGATTGACCAGGTTCCAGTAGCTCAACAACACTGAAGGCTATTGGAGACACAGATTATACTGTAAGGCTTTCTTAAATATATAATTGAGTATATTAAATTAGGCAGGGAAAAACAAGGGGAGGCCTGGGTATGGAAGTGTCTCTAAATACTATCAAATCATACTGTATGAAAAATGAAAACATTCACAACCAAACAAAGAAATAAGATAAGTGATTCTGTTGTAGTTGACAGATTAATCTGACTGCATCCCTCCATCAAAATGACTACATCAGTTCCCCAGTACAGTGCTTGCTTTGATGAAGAAGATGAGCTCTGGCTTCAACATGCATCTGCTTCCAGCTTCAAAAACAAAGAATAAACTCTGTCTTTGAGACTTCATAAGGAAAACAGTCTAGCCAACATATTTTATACTCCATCTTTTTGGAAAAGTATAATAGATCAATAATAATAAATGTGAAATCTTTAGTAATTTGAGTATGCTTGAATTTATTTTAAAAGCAACAATAGCCTACAGCAATGGTGTCAGCATGTACAAGACCCACGCAAACTCAAATAAACAAAAACCCAGCATAGAATTGGGGAAATGGGCAGCAGACCCCAACCTTAGCTGAAGAAATATTGGCAGCTGATTACTGCTAGGTGAGAAAGAGCTGATCTTCCTAAAATGAGGGACTCTAGATAGGCTGACTAGACCTCAGTAGGTGAAATTGCACTGAGTTACTTCTGGGGATGCTACCTTGACACAATAGGCCTTAACAAAAATGACAGAATGTATGAATACTACGGAGTGGGGGAGGCTATAGCAGGGTACCAGTGGGGAATGGTGTGTGAAGATGAGATTGATTGAGATGTTCTGTAGGAAATTCACAGAATATTAATAAAACATTTACAAAATTAACATTTTGTAATTGTAAAATAAGGGTCAATTTTCATTGTGAGTGTGACCCCTGGTAGGCTGATCATACTCCAGGGCAGTTTTCTTGCACTAGAGTATTTGAACTACACAAACTGGACACAAGGGGTTTCGAAAAACAGCAAATGAATTTGGATTGGTAAGGAAGTAGTGGTGGATCTGGGATGAGATGGTGGAGGAAGGGTGAATATGATCAAATACACTGTATGAAAATCTCAAAGAATTAACATAAATATTTTAAGAATAAAAAAATAATGGCAGCACAAAGTAAACAACATTTATAGTGTTAAAACTGAGATGGGAGCTTATATGAGGTTTAAAACACTTGCACTATGTGCATTATTTTCAGAATTTCAACATTTGCAAAGCTTTTGCTGGGAACTTGGATATGGCTCTGTTGGTGGAATGACTGTCCCACCCCCCACCACACAAACATGCTGTATGTGATTCCAAATGTGGAAACAGAGGGTGGTTATACAGACCTGTGATATCAGCATTTAGAATATAGAAGTTTCACAAGTTCGAGGTCATCCTGCACTGTAGAATGAGTTTGAGAACAGCACGGGTCCTGTGCATGCTGACATCATTGGTATAGGTTCTTGCTGCTTTTAAAATAAATTAAAACATACTCAAATTACTAAAGATTTTGCTTTAATTATTATTAATGTTATTGTATTTTTCTAAAAAGATGGACTCTAAAATATGTCTCAAAATTTGCACAATAAGACAAATGGCAAAATGGACTATGATATTTTCAATTTGTATGACACATCAAAGTTAATTCAGATCATCAATGGAGTTGCTTAAAGTAAGGGACAAGAAACTCAGTAACATTGATGTAAATGAAAAGAGTAGGCTCTCACATAGCTAATAAAGAAGAGCTACATATCATTGGAGCAGTGAAACAAATTATTACTAAAGCATATTAGTAATTGGATAATTTTTTAAAGTTTGAGTAGTTTAATCAATATAGTCTCATTAGTTTCAGTAGTCATAAGTATTATCATTTTTATTATTTGAACAATTAAATTTTCTTTAGTTGAATACAAGTACTTATTATTTGGTACTTCTTATTTTGAATAGTTTAATGTCCAGCTGTAGATAAAAATATTTGGAATTGTGAATAACACATTTATACTGAAGTCAAAAGTGCTTCAGACTACAATAACTTGAAAAAAGTATGAAATGATACAATTATTTGATTTTAAAAAGATTTAATATACATAATTAAGTTGGCTCTCATAGAAGATGTAGGAGATAACATTTGAGGAACAAATATTCTGGTTTTGCTGTATATTTTTTATCTTTACACTAGTTTCTCTTTGTAGGACTTGTCTTTCAGTGTAGTAATGCTGTTGACCTCCCCCATCCTATGCTTTTACATTTGTTTGTTCCATATCTGATGGACAAAATCATATTCAAAAAGGTTTCCGTACCAAACATGCACAGATTTCCTTGATTTTCCACAGCTTCCTGAAGAAAACAATACAGTATCAATTGATACAGCAGTTGTGTTTGGTATTATAAGTACTAATAAGATGGCTTAAAATGCAAAGGGGTATTTAAGCAATTTACATGTAGTTGCAATACTACTTAGGGACTTGGTTTAGTGAATGTTGGTATCACAAAACTAATCTTTCGTGGACTTCAAGGGACAAGTAGACTTCACATATACAGTTGGAAAATTTGTTTCGACAAAAGAAAATTATCAATTTAGCATCTATCTGTCTTCTATCACTATAATATCACTTATCTATTTTTATCTGTCATTTACCTTTATCTCCATTTCTCTTCTCTCTACATCATTTGAAAAGATATCTGTGGAAATGTAATCTGTTGAAAAATTTGTCATAGTAAATACCATTACGTACATATGCATTTTCTCCTCATGTTTAATAACTTTCACTGGTGTTTCTTTTTCCAGTAATTCTGGTTTTCTTTTTTATGAAAATTGGCATAAAATTTATTGTTAATATTTAGATTAGTAATAGGAAGATTTTATATTATCAAATCTATGTTTCTGTAAACTATTTTAGTCTCTTTTCTAATCAGCTGTCAAAATAGATAAAAAGTAATGTGATTATTACATTAAGATATTTGAACAAAATTTTCTCCAGTTTACATAAACATTTTATTAAGCAAATATGTAGTAGGGATGAAAACTCTTAGAAGCTCTCCTTAAATTATATAATCCCAGGTATTTTTCAAAGAAAAGAAGATTCAATCTTCCACAATATGGTATTTCATGTCTTCTCCATAATATCAAATTCGTGCTTGGTGCCCCCAAACTCCTGGCAGCCCAGATCATAGGGTCTGGAGGAGAACTCAGTGCTATTGTTTTGTTAAATGGATACAGAAGTAAACTGCTCCTTAGGTTCATAAGTTCACACACAGAGACCAGAGCATCTCTCAACCTTTATCAGAGCAGCTTCTTTTAACAGTAGTTGATGATTAATGCAGAGATCCACAGCTGTTCAACTTTCAGACACTTTGTAGTGCTCACTTCTAACTAGGGTGTCTATATCACACCACCTTCTCTCAAGGCTGTGTGATCATCATTGTAGATTGGGAAGAATAATTGTTAGCACCAGAGAGAGTAAATATCTGCAAAACAGTATTTTCAGACATGGCAGTACTGTTGTACACATGGACTCACAGTGACCATGGCAGCATTCACAAGACCTGCATACGATCATGCTAGCCAAAATACTAGCATGTACAGGATAGAGGTTTATCAAGTAATACACCTAGCTGCACATTTATTTGCAATTGTTAACTTTTGGGGGATTTGGTTTTCTCCAGAGATATGGCATCTGAGAGGCTACCCATGCTCCAGTAAATGGTCCAACACCCATGAACCTGTAGGCAACACTTAGTGGACCCATTATGTTTTATAAAAAAGAGCATATGAAGATTGGAGGCAAAAGTCTGGGGAGGTGGAGGAGTGAACGAATGGAGGTAAATTTTATTAAAACACATTACATGCATGTATGAAGTGGTCAAACCCTAAAAAAGAATTTTTAGAAGAGAAAATAGTCAAACTGAAGTAAGAGTTAGAGTATTTCAAGTTAAAATTTTAATGACCCCTTAAAATGGCAAAGTAGAGAATAATGAAGAGTGGAAAAGCCATTTGAAGGCTATAGGGAGCATTAAGGTGCAATTTAGTTAGCATTTAGGGAATGACAATGTGAGAAAAGTTGGAAAGCACTCTTCCTGAATTTTCACCACATAATGTTTCTTAAAGATCCACACAAAGATCAGGCATTTAAAATACTCATAAACTACTTTATCCTTCTCAAATTCGTTTGGTGCCATTTCTGCTTTCAAAGAAATATGCTACACCCAGTCACAATAAAGTTTTATAGAATCATTGTCAACTGGATAATGGTCAGAGGATGTCATATTAGATTTTCTCATTTCCAGAATATGAAAAAATGCCTTGGATGAGCTACATAAAGTATTTGAATGTTTGCTTCTTTTAACAAATGAATTTTCTATTATATGTCTCAAAGCTTTACAAGCTGTAATGTGCAGAGCTGAATAACCACCATCACTGACAAAATTAACCAAACACTAATCAACACATCACTATCAGATATATTCCACTCAATATCATTGGGTTTAAATCTTCAAGACAGTGAGTCAAAATTTCAAATGGGTGAGATAAAAACAGTGATTTCATGAGATCATGTTTATTTTCAGACAATAGAAATGAAGTCCTACTGTAAGTAAAACTGATTCAAAAATCATACCTTTTATTCTAGAAATTGACTTTGTAAAGAGCAAGTACATATTTACCTTATTTGAACTTAGCTCTCAAGATATCTGTGTGAGTCAATGTCCTGTTATTGTATCATTTACCTGATAATTACAGCTTGTAAATAGCAGCAATTTATTTGGTTTTCAATTATGGAGGTCAAAGTCTGTGACCAGTTTTCATTATTACTTTTGGTCAGTTGGTGACTCCCTTTCCCATGTTGGTGAGCACTTGAGATCAAATGACTGCTTACTTCATGTCCTGGGAAGCAAAATAAGAGGAAGAACAACTGTGCCAAATAGTCCTTTCAAAACATCGTATTTGAATGATCGTAAGAAAAGAAAACAATAAAACCTTTTTCTGTCTTCTTTTCAAAGGGCATGCCTTCATTTAAAATTTAGCTTTAATAGTTATAATATGAGAGCTTTGTTTCAAATTCAGAAACAAGGAAGCTCTAGAGCATCAGCCACAATGACAACTGAATTTGTAGATATGAAAGGTGGCTAGTCCCCGATGGTGATAAGTGAGATGCCCCCTCCTGTAAATATTGCCCAAGAGACCCCTTTACCCTTTCTCTTTTTTCTACTTTGTGTAAATATGGATAAAAGGCTGAAGGCTCCATGTCCTAATACCTGAGCTTGCTTTCAATTGCAGATTTTTGAAGTGTCTCTTAAGTAAGACAGCACCCTCCTCTGTGTTGTGAGGGAATCATCAGGCTGTCCACAGAAATAAAACGACTCGGCTTACACTGGATTGAGAACTGCTTGACCAAGTCATGCAATCCTAGTCTGCCTCATTTTCTTTGATTTTTCAAGAGATAGTGATATAGAAGACCCATAGTTTTACACTCCTATTCTCTTCAAGAGTGGTGATCAAAATGAACAAAATCAAATCCTTTAAAATTTGATACTTGAAATTTTAAAAGTGAAATCGATCTGGGAAAAGTGGATCATGGGTAGCTATGTAACCCCATGGAAGACTGTCATGAAAGCTGATTTGCATGTCATTTTCCACAAACAAGTTTCATTACACCAAATAAGGTCAGCATTCAAAGTATTTTTACAAACATTTGTATTAATTCTTTGAGAATTCCACATGATGTATTTCTCCCTCAACTCCACCTTACTACTTCTGTGTCTTCATGTCCTCATTTATTACATTTGTATATATTTTATTATTGTTCTTTTAATATATTTTTTTTAATTTTGGAAAATTTCACATATTTTTACCATATTTAGATCACCTCCTGTATCTGCATCCCCCTTACCAATCCCCACCAAATTTCCTGTACTTATATATATGCATATATGCCAACAGAGTCAGGTTTGTGGCCTCAAATGCCTTTTGGTGTGGGGTACTCACTGGAGCCTGGTCAACCTATTATGGATTGTAGAATTGTTTATACTTGTTAAGAACATCAACATGTGTATTTGTTTTCACTATTTTAATCTTTCCAGTCCCCATCCAAGTCCTCCCATGCTGTCCTAACTCCCTCACAATTTCCTGTCCTTTTCTTTTTTGCTATTGTTAAATGTATATTTTATTAGAAAACATTCAGCACCGGTTCCAATTACACCATGTGAAGTAGCTACAAAGCTAACTACTTCTTCCCAAACTTTACACTTCTACTTTTTTTTTTTTTAATAAGGTAGTAGTGTTCTGAGGCCTCACCAGTAGCTTATTTTTCTGACAGTCAGAGACAGATAGATCCTTTGGAACAAAGTTTTCTTACAGGTATTTATGACCATCAGTGGGTACCAGAAGGTACGAACTGAAATAGAAAGGCCTCTAGATGCTATGTTCAAAATTTAACGAGACAAGTTCTTTTCCCTTTTAGATAAAAAACTTTTCAAAAATGTTATGCTAGATTTTGAGAGTTCAGTAAAAATGTCTTTTTGTGACTATGGTTTTCAATCTTATTAATAATTAAATCCTAATAGGTGACAAAATAACAAATATTCTTCCTCACATTTGGTATTTCGGTTTCCTAAATTCCAAAGGAATTGGTCCCTAGAGACTTCAAATACTACAGTTTAGAAATTAAGAATTAAAATTAGAAACTTAGAAAATCTGCTGATTTAGCTCAAAAGACTAGACACAATTTGCAGGAAAATGGATGTATACAGAGAGTAAGGTGATGCAAACTAAAAAGACAGACATTGCATGCTATCATATGTGAATTCTAGCCTGTAGTATGTGTGTGTGTGTGTGTGTGTGTGTGTGTATGTATGTGTGTGTTTGCATGACTTTCACACATGGAGTATGAAGAAGTAAAAGAGATTGGGCATGTTATAAGGGGAAATATGGGTAGCAGGGAGCTGGGAATGAATCAGAGAGGAGAATCACTAAAGCACACTTTGTTCAAAAATCCAATATAATATGTAATATTTTATATGACAACTAAATAATAATACTAATCTGAAAAAACACTTGCTTTTTTTATTGTACCACAGTGTTGAAATCCATTCATGAACTCTTCAGTAATGTTTGGTAGAGTACAATTCTATAGCTTTAAAAATAAGTTTTTTTTTTATACTAAACATACTTAACCTTGCTCCAAAATCTAACAATTCATAATCCATTGCAGTTCCCTTCTCTGTGTGAGTTCAATGGAAGTCCCTGCCTCTGTTCATTGTCTTAGTGCCTTGCCCACATAGGTGAGTGTGTGCCACTTGAGTTCTGCATATGAAAAGATGTGAAATGAGTTCAGACATAGAAGATTTAACTCAACAAAATTTGAAAATTTGAGTTCATTTATTTGTTCAACAGTACTTTATGTTACTTTTTAGTTAAATATCAGGCCCTTGAATGTAAGAATTTTTCTAGTGGTACCAGTATGTTCCACTGCTAACAACATGGTAAACCATGAAAAGACAGTTATGAAGAAATGAATAATGCATTAAAGTCACTTGGGACAACTTCTACATCTGCTAACAAATTTTAAAATTTTACCTCTAATAACAGATATATTTTTCAGGAAGTTTTTCAGGTTAAAACATGAAGTAAATAAAGAGCATATTAGAAGTAGAACATCCTGACAAAGTATAGGGAAAAATCAATTAGATTGAAATGTTATTATATTGGGTGGAGAATGGGAGAGCAGGGTAAAGGATGGCATATGGAAATGGGTAAACTATATTGATGCCCTCTTGAAATTTTTATATGAAAGACTAGTATCAGAGGAGCTTACTAAAATATGTACATATGATACCACTCACCACATCTTGACTCCCACAACTTCATTCACCCTCCGAACTCCCCACTCCTTCCTCCTAGGGGCACTGTCCCATTTATTCTCTTGGCAACTCAGACTTCTGGACTATCCTTTTGGCCCAGACTCCCCATTGCTTACTGAATCTTGGCACCCAGACCAACCCAATTCCTCAGATTAGTCCCCAGGAGCCCTCAAAGCCTTTTCCCTCCCCCACACCTCCTTTGCATATCTGAGACCAGCCTGCATTCCTGGCTGTCCCACCCCTAACTTCCTGAGGCCAACCTATTTCCTGGCTAAGTTTGACCCCACCCATTGCTCCATGATTACCACAACCTCATTCACCCTCCCAACTCCCTCACCCCATTTCTCCTCCTAGGTGGGCACTGGCCCATTTCTTCTCTTGGCACCCCAGACCTCTGCACTAACGTTTTGGCCCAGACTCTCCACTGCTCACGGATCCTTTGCACTCAGACCAACCCAATTCCTCAGTCTAGTCCCGTGGAGCTCTCAAAGCCTGTTCCCTCTCATACTGCCTGAGAGTCCTGAATCCTGCCTTTACCTAGAAATCCTCCCAAATTGCACTATGACTACTGGCTAGAGGTTTCCAGACCTTAGGAGAAAGCCTGAGAGCATATGATCCTCCTCTGACTGGGCCTCTTTTGGAATTCCTGAGCAGCAGGACAAAAGCCATCTCATCCCTCCAATATAAAATCAAAGAGAGAACCTGAACCCTAGACCAATCATGCCTAACAAGTAAACCACAAAGGCACAAAGGTTACAAACAGAAGCAAACCTAAACTCAACAAATGAAGAATCAGAAAACTGCAAAAGAAATCCACATGTCAAAGTCACAGGGAAAAAAAAGAATAACATGAAAAACCCAAATAATATATCCCCACCAAGTATCAGCAGTCCTGTAGAGGACTATAATGAGAACCCCCTAGAGATAACACAGGACATGGAATTCAAAAGATCAATTATAAACATAATAAAAAAAATCAGTGAATTTAAAGAATGCACAAAGAAATCAAAGAACTGAAAGAAAATAGGGATAAACTTCTGAAAGAATTCAGAAAAGAGTTGGAAATATTGAAAAATACTCAGGCTGATATGAAGAAGAAAGTGAAACACTCAATAAGCCAATTAGAAATGACAGGAGAAAGCCTCACCAATAGGATGAATGAAATGGAAAACATACTATCAAGACTGGAAGATAAAGTGGATGAATCAGGCCACTCAAGCAAAGATTATGAAAAATTTTAAGAAATCACATGAACTGAATATGCAAGAATTGTGTGACACCATAAAAAGACCAAACATAGGTATCATAAGCAGTACTACAAGACTTTAAGACCCAGATTAATCCAAACTCATTAATAGTAGGTGATTTCAATACACCATTATCTCCATTAGATAGGTCAACAGGACAGAGAAGTAACAGAGAGACATCTGAATTAAATAATACTGTACATCAAATGGACCTAAAAAACATCTACCAAATATTCCATCCAAGCATCAAAGAATATATTTTCCATTCAGCACTCCATGGAACTTTCTCCAAAATGGACCACATACTGGGGCACAAAACAACCCTCCACAAATACAAAAATAATGAAATAATTCCATGCATTCTATCAGACTACAATGCAATAAAGCTTAAAGTCAACACTGGAAGGAACACTAGTAACTACATGAACACATTGAGATTAAACAACACACTTCTGAATGATGAATGGGTCAGAGGAGAAATTAAGAAAGAAATAAAAGTATTCCTGGAACTAAATGAAAAATGGCAGGTTACAAAATTAATCTACAAAGTCTGTAGTCTTTCTATATACCAATAACAAGCAATCAGAAAAAGAGTACAAGGAAACAATGCCTTCACAATAGCCTCAAAATAATAAATAAGAAATAATAAATAAATATATTGGAATAAACCTGACCAAAGACATTAAAGACCTCTACAATGAAAATTTTAAATCTTTAAAGAGATTGAGGAAGACATCAGAAGATGGAAGGACCTCCCATGCTCATGGATTGGAAGAATTAATATTATGAAAATGACCATCCTACCAAAAATCATTTACAGATTCAATACAATGCCAATCAAAATCCCCATGACATTCTTCACAGAATTGGAAAAAAATCTATCCTAAGATTCATATGGAAGCACAAAAGACCTCAGTTAGCCAAAGCAATCTTGTGCACTAAGAGCAATGCTGGGGGGATTACTATACCAGAGTTCAAACTATATTACAGAGCCATAGTCATAAAAACAGCATGGTACTGGCACAAAAATAGACCCATAGATAATTGAAAGAAAATTGAAGACCCAAATATGAGTACATGAAATTTCAGCCTCCTGATATTTGACAAATGGGCCAAGAACATTTACTGGAGAAAAGACGGCATGTTCAGCAAATGGTGCAGGCAAAACTGGATCTCTACCTGTAGAAGCATGAAACTAAACCCCTATCATTTACCTTGCACAAAAGTCAACTCCAAATAGTTCAAAGACTTCAATGTAAAAACTGAAACTCTGAAGCTGTTAGAAGAAAATATTCGCAATAACCTACAAGATATATGGTAGGACTTGATTCTGCAGTAGTAGTGTCAGCATTCACAAGTCCCATGCAAACTCAGGCAGACAAAAATCCAGCATAACACTGGGAAAATAACAAGGGACTCTAGATAGGCTGACTAGACTCTGCAAATGGACTTGCAATGGGGAATGGCTGAGGGCATTGATGACACAGTGGACAGTAACAGGGATGACAGAGTGTATGAGCTCCAGTGGGTGGTGGGTTCTTAGGGGAGGGTACATTTGGGATGTGGGTATAAAGATGAATAAGACTGTTTGGGATGTTTTATATCAAACACAAAAAAAAAATCAATAAAAATAACATAAAATGGACAACAATAAATAAAATATGTACATATACAGTATTAAAAGTTTAAATGGAGTTGCTCTATTACAGTGTTCAGTGGCTCTACCAGATAATGCAAACTAGTAAATAAAAAGCAAATTATGAAGAATGGACTCCTGTTGATCATGAATGCCCCATAGACTTCTAAATAGCATAGGCTATTGTCATTGGTATCAGTTTTTGCCCAAACCTGATGGTAAATCTGTATGGCTGAGGGATGCTACATACATAAGCTGTCGAACAAACAAGGAGAAATCAATTTGGTACTGACATCAAAAGCTTCCTCTCTACTGGCTAGATTCCACAGTGTTGTAAGGTACTATTTATGCTACCAGAAAAGTGAAATAATCATCAACTTTACCCAGTTGTGAACTCTGTGAGCAACAACTTTTTCTAATCTATTCACATCAGTGCATTAGTGGTATGAATGTGAGTAAACAATCACTTTCTGAGTGAACCTAGGTCCTTCTTCACATGATATAGCTCATACTTGGTACTGCTTTTAGGACTAAGAACCTCTGGATAGACAGATCAGCGTCTACAAGAAAGAACCTGCTGCTACAGGGTTTCAGCCCAAAATGGGTCACCTATATCAGGTCCTTTCTTTTAAACCTCAGAGGTCATTGTAGAAGAGGTCCAGAGAGATTGTAAGAGTCATAGGTAATGGAGGAATACAAGGAAACTGTTTTCCAGACATAGCAGAAAAGTTGTACATAGTAATTATTGCGGTCACAACCAGCGGTGGCTACTCCTCCATTCTTGTGGGTGCCACTCCTTCATTCTCACAGGTATCGAGGCTGCTCCTCCACCCGCCTTGTGCTGAGGCCACTCTTCTGTCTGCCCTGGGCTGAGGCTGCTCTTCTGTTCACCCAGTGCTGAGGCCACTCTTCTGCTTGCCCAGTGCTGAGGCAGCTCTTTTGCTTGCCCGGTGCTGAGGTAGCTCTTCTGCTTGCCCTATGCTGCCTCCTGTCATCGCCACTTCTGCCAGGTCCCAGACCTCAGGGCTGGTGAGGGACTGTGTCAGCAGAGCTGCATTCAGACACAGGATACCAGGGTCAGTGACACAGGTCTGCTTTATTGCAGGAAGGCACAAGCTTATATAGGGGTAGTGGTCCAATCACAGCACAGCAAGTAGGATAGCTCATTAGCATAACAGGTTTAGTGTCCTATCACAGTACAGCAAGTAGGATACCTTATTAACATAACAGTGGCAAGCTCTAGGCAGCAACCCTAGGCTAAGGAACAGATGCTACCTGGCAGGAAAGATGCCTCATTAACATCATGGGTTCAGATTACAGAGCCTAGATTCTTGGAAACCACATGACCCTGACCATTGGAATATCTAAGTGTTGCAATTTTGGATTCCAAGGGTGGTGATTAGGGAGTGGCAAGCTCTAGGCATCAGTCTCATGATCTGTAATGGGAGCAAATGTCACAAGGCATTCCTTGTGGCTCCAGTCTGCTTGCCTCAGTCCTTCTGTATGGCTGTCAATAAGACTTTCACCCTAGGCTCAAGCCTGTCTCCAACAAATTATAGCATTTGTACCTTCATTACCAAGATCTGTGAAAGCCCAATCTAATTAAAAACCCAGCTTGGATGGGGTAGGTAGCAAGAAAGCCCCTACTATAGAACTGGCAATTGATAACTGCTGGGATATAGAGTGTCAGTTTTCTTTAAGGGTGTGACACCAGGTAATTTGATCAGAGATCAAGGGATGTGCCCACACTCAAGAGCTTTTGGGGAACACAAATTAGACTCCATAGACCTTAAAGAAATTAGTAGAAAATATGATGTCATGGGTGGGGCAGTGAAGTGAAAGTAAATCTGAGTGTAGATGGAGCAATCTGAGTGACTATGACCAAAATACATAAGATTATCAAAAAATCATTAAAATATTTTTAGAAGAGTAAATAAAGATGATCCATACTAAGATATATTTTGATTTCATTGATTTTTCCAATTTTTAGAGAAATTTCAGGTTAGGTAGAAGGTAAAATGTTAGCAGCAAGTTAATGCATTTGTATTTCAGAGGTTGACCTTTCTCATAATGTCTGCTTAAACAGTATAATATCGTTTTATTCAGAAGGAGCTCATTTTTTATGACTTCAGAAACTTGAACTTTATATACCAGGGCAAAAAGTAGAAGAGCTAAGGCTGATAAAAACCTTAATAGTGGAGTCCCTGTCCATACATGCTAACTATATTTAGCTATAATACATTGTATTTTGAGAACAATATGCTTAGAAATATTTAAAATATATGAAAATGAGTCAATTCCCTCCCAATTCCTAAGCTAATATGGTACACTATGCACAAATTCACTGCGAGAAGAAATAGCTCTTTAAGTGTCAGAGCTGCAGTCATTTACTTTATGGAATGCTTTTTCTCGTGTAGTTTCATTTGGAAGAGTCCATTCAATTCTCCTTTTCCTTTTATATTGCTGTGTAAATTCCATACTTGATTGGATTGCAAAAACTACAAATGCAATTATCCAAGTAAAATCCAATATTTACCCTTAGTTATTGAATATTTTAATTGTTTATAAAAGCATACAATAGCCAAATAAGAACTCTTGTCCAATATTCCTGCTTAACAAACGAACAAATAAAGATTAAATTGCTGAATGTCACAGATTCAAAAGGAAAAGACTTTTCACTAATTATCAGACATAGAATTCCCTTGCTTTTGTTCTGGGAATTGAATCTAGGGCCTTTGCACAGAGCTGCAACTCCAACCTGATCTCCATTTTTAATAATCAATTAAACTAATGTCAAGACTCATATATCCTCTGACATTCCTACTAGCACCTCTTTATTTTAGCTACTTGTTAACACATGCATCTTTTTATATACCCATACATGCATATGTAAATAATTTTTATTGAACAATAAGTGAATCAGTTGTGTAATGTGACACAGTGTTGAACTTTTCCCAATAAATGAGGAGGTCAGTATTTACTTTTGATGGTGCTTTAACTTACATTTAACTTTCAGTATTTCTGTTACACATTTTTTCAGAAAATGTTAATTATGTATACACAATACTTAGGACTTCATCACTCTAAAGCATTTTCTCCATCCCTACCAGAATGTGTCATGTATATTATGATGTCATATAACCAACCATTCTGTATGATGTACTCATACTAAGTATGCTAGTATTTGCAGTGTATTCTGAATCAGAGCACAAACCCTGTTCACTGGCATAATAATATCAGATTATTTTATATAACTGTTAAATATTGTCAAATTGTCTTACTAACTTGAACTTTGTATTACAGGTAGGAAGAAAACAAGACCACTCCTTGACATATACCCAAAGGGTTCATTGTACTGTAGAGATACCTATACATCCATGTTTGTTGCTGCTATCCTCACAATACTTAAGAAATGGAAACAACCTAAATGTCCTCAACTGATGAATGATTAATGAAAATGTGGTACATCTACTCAATGGAGGAGTTCTGCTCAACAGTAAGAAAAGAAGAAATTATGAAATTTACAGGTAAATAGATGGAGCTAGGGAGTGTTACACTAAGTGAGATAACACAAATGCCAAAAAGGAAGAGTCCTATGTTCTCCCTCATTTGTGGATTGTAGTACCTATCCCTTATATGTGAATATATAAATTCTGGTGTAACACCAGGAGCCAGGTAAAGGCTAAGGATACATGGAGATAAAGGAAAAGAAACAACCTGAAAGGGGGATAGTAGGGAACAGATGCTACCTGAGGGAGGTGGAAAAAGTGTAATTGGCAGGGCAAAGAGAAGGGAGGGACATGCAAGGGACCATAATGTAGGAGAGCATCCAGGAACAAAAAGATGGCAGGAGGCAGGAGGTATTTTGGGGAGGATGGGAATAATGGGGGCACTATAACTGGGAAGGGAGGGAGGCTGGATGGAACAAAAAAAGAGTGGAGATGAGTGAATCTCGGGGGGCTAGGAAACCTAGAGGAAAAATGATGACCTAAAAACCCTATGAGAAATGCACATAGAGTGTCTGAACATTAATGCATATGTATACCTAGGAGCTGCTTGGAAGGGAACACAGTGCCAGATAGAGGAGACCTCCCTTAGAGCTAATAATATGCTGTACAGTATTCATCAGAAACTTCTTTTTGCAACAGATAGAGGTAGCAAATTTTCACATCTGGTCAGGCATAGAGAACATACACCTGAGAGATGCCCAGTACTAGGTGACACATCTGCAGTCGAATTCCTACAACCAAGGATCATGGAACATAGCAGAATAAGGGGTAGACAGAGGGCTAATGCACCCCTCAGCTCTCACCAGTGATGCTTCCATGTACATCAGAGTGCTTTACACACAGAAGGCCTCAACTGGCCAAGTTTTGGAGAATAAGAAACTGTAGAGAGTAGGATGGAACTTGTATATGAAACCTCACTCACCCATGGCTCAAGGACCATTGCAGAAAAGAAGGTGGAAAGATATAAGAGCCAGGGCTGGTTCAGAACACAGGGACATGGAGGCTTCCAGGTCAATGGACGCTTGCTCATGTGCACCTGCTGTAGTTGTGGCATGAAAGTGGGACCCATGTCTGCTCAAATAAACAGGAGCCCAAAGGGGAGGGGAGAAATAGGTGGCAGGTCAACACTAAATTGAGAACTATTTGAGACCAATTGCTGCTGGGTGAGGGAGAGTATAACTTATATATGACCACTGAATGGGCTGAATATATTTCAGTGTACACATTCACACTGAAGAACATTTTGGTATTTCGGTACAAACACCTGAACGAATAGGACTCAGCATGTATGGCAGAGTGTACAGGGCTTGGTGGGGGGATTGGGGAGGCATGGATGTGAATGGGAAATTATGAAGTTTTAAAATCTCCATTAAAAAAATAAAAATTTAAAAAGTGAAAAAAAATAAGAGGCAAGTTAATGTAAAACCACAGTGTGAGGGGATATATTTTCAAAATAAAAAGAATTTGTATATCCTGCAAAGTAAAATATTGGAATCATTAATATACAATGAAGGTTTTGACAATGTGTGCCACAGACTAACACTCATCTTCAACATCTTTGTCTCCTGTTATGATGAGATTGGTAGTAATATAGGAGCTGTATACCCATGTTGGATGAACTCATAATCATATACAACACACAGCTTTTGTTTCTACAAGCAATGCAATGCAGTGGGCTTCAAATAGCAACTTCTACAGTGTTAGCAATGGGAGATCTTCATATTTATTTTTTCACAGCTGATGTTCTGTATATAAGTTTAAACTCACACAGATAACATCCTGTATTACATAATGAAACAATAATATATGGAATTCAACCAAATATTTTTAGTTTTAAAAATTCTCCAAATATAATAAGTTTCAAAACAACTATCCCATAACATATTTTTAAATAGTGATTGGAAGGATTAACACAGAGAATTGCCAAAAAAAAAAAAACACTAATAATAGAGATTTAAAAAACAATTTGATGGGATGGGCTTAAGAATTATTCAGTGATTGAGCAAATTCAGGTCCTGGGTTCAGACTCAGACACAGAAACACACACACACAGACCCTCAGCAATTAATTCTTACAAAACGTAGTGTTACCTCAGAAATCACAAAGAATCACAAGATTTACATATGTAATTATGATGCATAATTAGATGATCAATACTAGAATCAGAATTTACATGATTCCCTCAGCACCTTTTCTCCTCTCCAGGTACTTAAGTGAACAAGATACAATCTCTAGAAAGAATAAATGCACTGTAATGTTTCAGGACCTTTTTGAGTACTTTCATTAAAATATTCTGAAAAACATTGGCTGAAATAATGTCACACAATATGATAATAAAGTAATTTTCAGGTAGCTACATAGAAATAAATGCTTTATATGATGGGTTTAGATTACCTTATGGACAAATGTAGAATCCAGTATGAAATCATCTAATTTAAGAAAGTGACAAGAGTCAATTAGGAATTGGCAATTACTGAATTACTTTAATGATTGTTTTTCAAACACATACAACACAAATTATTTTAATCCTACTGATACATGAGCGTGGGAGGTCTTTCCACTTTCTGTTATCTTCTTCAATGTCTAAAAGTTTTTATTATGTAATAAAAATACACTTAAAACCTGCATAAACATGCTGGTATGAATCTACAAACCTACCTAGAGATAGAAGACAGAGACAAGAGAATTATCCAGAAGTTTTAGGGACCGCCATGTGCCACCCACATTCACATGTCTTTGCATACCCAAAGACACACAAAATTTAAAATTTTAATTAGAAAAGTACAGCCTCTGTATGAAAAATTAAATTAAGGGGCTGAAGAGATGCTCCAGTGGTTAAGAGCACTGAATGCTTGGAAATATTCCAGTTTGGCTCCAAGAAAGGCATCTTTTAAGTGTCTGTACCTGGGAATCCAATGTCCTCTTCTGCCTTCCACAGTAAATAAAACAACTATTTTTTCAGCTAGGAGATGCATTCATGCACACTTCCCCCCTCCATGATTTGTCTGGCTTAAGGTTGAGCAGGTTCTGAACATGCTGTCAATAACCACTGTGAGTTTAAAAGTGTAACTTAACTTCCCTACTGAATCCAGAAAACACTGTTTCATTGTAGACATCCAGTGCCTCTAGCTCTTAGTAATCTTTCCACTCCTTTTCATGACAATCCCAGAACTTGGATAGGGGTGTGATGTAGGTGGTTCATTTAAGGCTGAGCACTTCATACTTTCTATTATTCCATTTTGACCAGTTGTGGTTCCCTGTGTTAATCACTATCTACTGCAAAAGATATTTCTCTAATGAAAGTTCAGAGATGCATAATCTATGGGTATGATACGTCATTAGGAATCAGTTTAATACTAATCTGTTTAGTAGAATAGTAGTAGTATGTTCTCCCCTGGGGTCTATGATCTATTTGCATGATAGATATGTGTCTTATCCTATGGAAAGGATGTTTAATCCAATGAGAAAATATTTGGTTATATCCATGAGATTCATGCTATAATTGCATCAGTAATAATATCTTGCCAGGCCAGTCATTATTGTAACTTGAAGTTTTCATGGCTAGGTAAGACTGTGTCTGTAAGTATAAAATTCTGAGGTCAGAACCAGCTTGATTTCTTCATGTTTTAAGACTTCAGTTTTCAGTATCTTTAGTAGGGTCTTACTGTCAAGTACTGGAAGGTAACTAAGAACAATGACAATTGCCAGTATGCTTGGAGGTCTGTGGGACAATGCCAACCAACAATTTCAGAAGATGTAACCCATTCCTGGCACTTGCTTTTTATGTGCTAGCATATGGCTTCTAGTAGGAACAAGTTACCCTTATTGGGTAAATCCATTTAAATTATTTTTATGTATGTGTACGCATGCATTTTAGAAACCATCTACAGTAGTAAGTCTCCATATGACTTTTTCAGGAGAATTTTATTTATAGCTATTCCTACTCATTCCCTGAACACCTCCCTGAAAAGCAATTGGCAAGTGATAGCTTCTGGGAGATGGAGAGTCAGTTATCTTTTAAGAATGTGGCCACTGGATGTCAACCATGCTCCAATGGATAGCCATAACAAAGATTATATGAAGAACACAAATTTTAATCATTGGGATTTTCTAAAATAAAGGACACAAGGTTGTGTGGGGTTGGTATAGTAATTGGGGGGGAGAATAAGATGAAAATTCACTTTTATTAAATTCTGAAAGAGTTAATAAATAAGAAAAATAACATAAATTTCTTCCAAGTTTTTTAAGGAACTCATGGACTGCTAGTACAGTAAACATGTCATTGTAATAGTATCTGGAGGAACTTATGTGAAGCTCAGTAGTAGAATGTCTGCATAAAATTGTGAGTACTTCATTCAAACCCCAGATCTCACCAAATCAGAACAAATTAACTAATGGCTCATTGCTGTATATAACTGAATTTGGCATAATACAGTGATTGTAAAATTCTATTTTGGATATGTAAATTTTAGTTAACATAGAATTCACACAATTTAGGTTTGTTTTCACAGAGTAGTTGTACAGACATGTAATATTTCAGGCTGTATATGAAGATTTTATTTTTGCAGTATCTTGGAAATTGCCTTTTTATGCATTATTTCATATTTTTATTACTTTACTTTATCCTGGAAATAAGTTAATGTGTAAAAAATTAAAATGGAAGTTATTTTACCAATTGATTCTTGCTTTTTTAAAAATATTTTCTTTACAAATTTTATTTAATGTGTATGAGTATACGGCCCCCATGCATGTAGGTGCACTTGTATAATGCAATGTCCACAGAGGTGAGAACAGAGCATCAGATCCCCTGGAACTGATTAAAGACAGTAGTTAGCCAGCATGAGGATACTGGAATCAAAATTGAGTCCTCTTCAAGAGCAGCCAGTGTGCTTAACCTCTGAGCCATCTCTCTTGTCCCCTAGATCTTGTTTTTAATTGATTACATATTATCTTTAATTACATGTATAAAAGGTAGCATTTACTCATGAAAATAAATTATAAAGTCTAATGAAACATAGGCATAACTTTCTTTTAATTCTAGTACTAAAACTAGTAAGTGAAATTTGTTTATGTGATGATAAACAAACACATCAATAGATATTACATAGGGCTCATCTTTGGGAATATTACCAATATTTAATCTTATTCTTTCCCAGTGATGATATATACTTGTCATATTTTGCAGTTTTTAAATTTCATTTGCTATTAAAAATGTTCATAGAGCAGTTAAAGAATATTTATTCTTTTAAAGCATATTAAGAAACATACTTATAAAATTTCAATGGAAATTGTGAAGTAGTTATTTTATTATAAGAAAGCAGAACACTAGGAGGGAGGAGGGAATGCTACAAAAGAAACAATGGGGAAAAGGGAAAGAAGGAGCTCAAGAGACGGGGAATAATAGAAAACAGATATTTACAAGGGGAAGATAGGAAAAATGGAAGTGCTCTAACAGGGGTGGGATGATGGAGGTGTGACAGCGAGAGAGAGAGGAGAGACAAATAAAGCTTAGGTGAAAATACATAGGGAAAGGTATTAGCTCAAAACCCTACTGAAAATACACATACAAAAGCATGAGTGTATGTGCATACTGAAAAGCTATATAATAAGAAATATACAGTGACAGACAGCAGAAGCCTACCTTCAAGTTGTTGGTCAGAGTAGTCCAAGAGACTCTCAAAATAACACAGGCTATTACCATAGTTCTTGTTTACCTCCCAGAAACCGAAGGTAAGACCTTATTACTGTAGACAGGATATATTTCAAACATAGGACTTGAAGCAACGGAGGTGGAACTGACCTGCAAGCCTCCTCGCTGATGACTAGCTCCCATAATTTTGGAAGACACCATGCAAGCTGCTAAAGAAGAAAATCAGTCAATGGTCCAATAGCCGATTTAAAGTCTAATAACCACAAAAAAGACTGGCACACAAACTTTAGCAGTACAGTACTGGCACTTTTATCTTGGAGATAATCAACAGCTATCTACTAGGACTTAAATTCCTCTAAATGGGAGGGAACTAATTTGTGGCACTATAAACATAACTAAATAAAAATGACTTGAAACATCATAAATCTTAAAGAAAACACTATCTGTCATACCCTTAAACAAGTGTAACTTCTTACTATATGTTAAATATAGATCCTAAATTACAGATAAGTATATTATTCATCACTCATCAAAGAAACTTCCTTTTACAACAGATGGAGATGATTATAGAGTTCAGGAAGTGGACATACACAGATAAATGTATCTGTGAGGTGGTCAGCCTTAAGTGAAATATCTACAATGGAACCTCCACATTTGGGGCTCATGGAACATAGTGGAATGGGGGAGAAAGAATACAAAAGCATCCTTCAACTTTCTTCTATGAATCTTTTTCATGGAATAGAGAACTGCAGCGGTGACAGAATGCACAAGACCCACGTAAACTCATTCAGACAAAAACAAAGGATAGAACTGGGGAAATGGACAGCAAGCCCCAAACAGCCGAGGAAATATTGGCAGTTAAGTGCTGCTGGGTGAGGGAGAGTTAATCTTCCTAAAGGAGTGGCTCCAGATAGGCTGACTAGACTCCAGTGGATGAACTTGCACCAAGGGACAACTGGGTAAAAAACTTGACTTGAGGTGCTTTAACATATATGACAAAATGTGTGAAATCCAGTTGCGGAGGCTATGGAGGGTGCAGATGTGGGAGGGGTGAAAATATGATTAAGATATTAAGATGTATATAATGGACAAAAATTCAATAAGAAATATATTTTAAGTAATATATAATTAATATATAAAATATATTATTATGTATAATATATAGTTAATATATATTTTGCTTAATATATATTAAATAAAAAGTAGGGAAGCAGAAGAAACACACACACAACTCTTGTTTATTTTTGGGTTTACTAAATAACGTTACATAGTGGCACAATAGATAGCAAAAAATTGATAAAATATTTAATGATATAAATGAATGCAAAAACAAAAATTAATACATTGGCTCATCATTACTTTCACTTTCACTATTTAATATAGATTTTTATTCTTTAAGATAAAATAATAGCAAAAGAGTAGGAAGGAATGAAAAGGATGGGACAGGATAGAATAATATTAGAATGGGACATGTTGGAATGGAAAACATCTGAATAGAATAGAAAATCCGTTGAAAACTATAAATTGACACAGTGTTTCCAAAATATTGGAAATTGTAGATCAGTTTGGAAGCAAGTCAGTATCACTTTGATATTACTGCTAAGTGAATTCTGAATGACAGATTTCTAATTAAGTAAAAGATTACAAAATAGAATGTTCCATAATCTTCTTAATCACATCCTTATTTGCTTCTCCAAACTTGCTTTTGGTATCTGAGTTGTCCTTCAGGTATTTTAGTATGTAATCACTGTTTGCATATGTTTTCGATTTGGAAAACTCAATCTGCAGTGTAGCATATCTTTTCAGAATTTATTTTGTTTCAATAGTTTTGAAGATAACTTATAAAAGCTCAGTTCTTTGGGGTTTGTAGAAGATACGCTATCATTACATTAGTATGGTAAATGAATAGTCTTCCAAAATTTCAAAACTTTAGTTTTCTTTTTAAAATAGCACTATGTGTTTGAATAAATTAATGTTAGGTTTGTAATGATATGGAGAAGTATTTTCAAATGTATTATACTCATAACTTTAATGGGGTGATAAGAAACATAATACCCTGCCTTAACTTATAGTCCTATACATTCCATCATCATGCTTTTGGAAAACTGCTGTGATTCAGAAGATGACATACTTCAGACACTGATGCAGACAACAATGGATTCTGGGAATAATTGGGCATACATGGTTTTCCTTCACACATGCAGTAGTTTTGTGCAATCGTTTCAATATGTGAACTGATCCAAATGGTGATAATAACAATGAAGAAAAGAGAAAAAGTATAAAGCAAAATGTCACTCAGAAGTAAAAATTATTCACATTTTTGCATGTTTCCTTTTCCTCCATGCTTATTAGATGAATTACTCTGTATGTATGTTAATCTACTGAGTAAGCTTCTGAGTTCAGTTTGGACTTAGCATAGGTTAAATAACCAGCCAACTCCCTGAGTATTTTTGGTTTGTTTTGGACAAGGACAGAAGGTCATGCCTTCCTGAGAGAAATGACAAAATCACCACTACCTGCTGAATCAGAGTTTTAAGATGAAAAAATTTATCCCATTTCATAAATTTTTATAAACCTGACATTTGTTTACAAAGAGAAATATAAATCAATATTATTAGAAGCCTTTGTGCATGTGGGAAAGTCAGTAAAAAACAATAAACTCGCATCTTTGCCAACACCGCATAACACCTTTCATGTGTTGATGGAGCTCAATATATAAACTGAACATGAAAATGAATAGGTATATTCCCTTCTTGACAAAAAAGGCTAATGGAACTTACCCAGCTAAAACTTTTCACATTAAATTGAAATTATACCCCTAAATCTTGGAAGTAGTGAAAGGTAGGTATACCTCTTCTATGATAAGACACTGCAAAAATATTGGCCAAAGCAAAGATTTATAAGATGTCATTGAAAGCATTCACTCTAACAATAAAGAAGACAGCAGGATAGTGAAATGATGGTTGGGATTCATAATAAATCACATGGCAGCGTAATAATTCTATAGCAGTTAGATCTCCGGTACCACAACATATCTGGCATCCTGTCATGTTGTATTTTAAGACAATAATTGTTCTTCACATTTACAATAGCTCAGTGTTTGTAGTTTGAAGTTATAAGTAAATATAAAGAAAAACAGTTTACCAAAAGAGAGAATATTCCGTGAAATAAGTATACCTTTGAGTTTTAGAATTTTTCATCTTAATATTTAAAAATAAAAAGACAAACACATCACAAACAAGATGATTTGTTAAAGAAGTAAAACTGTATGAAACTCAATTTCTAAGTAACATGTAGGCATCAGTTAACAATGCATGTGTTTTGAAGTATTTTAATTTTTCAAAAGAGATATACACTGATCAAATTGATGGAAGCTGATTTCTCTGAACAAAAGGTGTGTCTTATTTTCACATTTCTTTTCCTACTCTGTTCTTTATTACCCAAGATTGCCAGGTGATTTTAAGGAAAATGAAGGTAATTTAAAAGAGAAACAGCCATTTTTAAAAGATTAAATGTTTACCAATTTTTTTCTCTAGATTTAAACTTTGTCTTTAACAAAAACTTTGTTCAAACTTTCAGCATTTCAGAATCTATCATTCTAGTGGCTTGAACAACCACATTCTCAATCCATGTCCACCTTTGTGATCTAATTTGAAACAATTAATTTTGTAGTATGTTTACCTAGAATTTCCTTCTTTTTTTTTTTTTTTTTTTGAAACAGTGGCTTTGACATCTCAGGCTGGCTTCAAACTTGCTTTGTATCTGCTGTCCTGGAGCTTCTGATTCTTCTTTCTCTACATCCTGAGTGTTGGGATTACAGGCATGCACTGCCATATTTTGTTTCCCTGTTGGGGATAGAACCTGATGATTCATGCACTCTAAGCAGCCAGACCTCAGATACTCTGATTCTTTGTCATCATCACCATCCCTGACATGCAGTAATTCCACCACTTCTTCAATAGTGGTCCCTGAGCCTTAGGAGGGAGTTTCATATGTGTGCCGAATTGAGGGATAAACACTTTGTGGTTTCTTATTTTCTGGTGACCATTTTCGGCTTTGTGGGTTATTCACTATCCATTGCCTGAGACCCTTTGCTGGTGAGTTGAGTCATTCACGTTTATTCTGCCCCATGTTCTGCTATGTTCCTTGAACCTTAGGTGTTAAATGGAACATTGTAGATGTGTGACTTTGGTATGGGTAACTCACAGTCACTTATTCTCCACCTTTGACCAGTTTAGAACTCTTAAGTAGTCTCTATCTGTGACAAACAGAGTATATTTTCGATGAGAAGTGAGAGGTACACTTGTCTGTAAATGTGAGGATACATAATTAGACATAATTAAAGTACAGTAAGAAATCACATAAGTCTGGGGTTGCAAAAAAAATGCAGGCACAGGTATTTCTCTGAGATCTGTGACCTCTGCAGTCATGTGTATTTGGCTATATTTCTAATACCACACCTAAATTTCCTCCACAGAGTGGGACTGAGGTCCAATTAGACAGCTGTTGTTTACCATCAAGATAAGAGTGCCACTACTGCACTAATAGTGATAGTTCACTAAGCCAGTCATTGTGTTTATTAGACTTTACAGCTGGATGGGACCACTGATTTATTTTCCCCTTTGGGAGCTTCTATATTGTCCTCTGATACTATGAGGGCTAGTTAAGGGAGGATACTTCAATGCCATTGCCAGCTCCATTCGCTAAGTCCTGTGTCCAAAGTATGTTCTGTCTTCAGCAGTTAGGCACTTACCCTTAAGTTCTGGATAGCAATCAAGGGCTGTGGAAATAGCTTGCATTATTTTGGGAAGCATTTGAACTACTCTTACCAAAACTCAAAGGGAGGTTTTCTTCTTCCTGGCATTGTGTTTTCTGTTTTGTAGAATTCTGCTATACACATGTACCTATGTATATAGTATATGTCCAATTGTCAGTATGTTTTTGGAACTAGTACATTTCCCTCCAGTTTTTCACACCACCTACATGTTTTTGCCTTTCTGATATCTCCCTCTGTATGTCCCACTCTCACCAACCCATTAATGTAACCTCATTTTCCAAATTTCTCCATTAATAACATCTCTTTCCTCCTATTCCCATCTCTCAAGCTCCATCTTCCTTTACCCCATGATTCTTTGCCACTTTTCTGGTTCCAGTGGTTACATCAGAATATATACTCATATCTAGGAATTTGGAGCTAAATCCATAAATGAGAGAACATTCATCACTTCTTGTTCTGAATCTGTGCTACTTTACTTAGTATAATAGCTAGATCCATTTATTTACCTGAAATTTTCATGATTTTCTTTTTCTCTATTGCTGAGTAAAATTCCTTTGTATAAATGTACCACATTTTGCCATCCATTCAACTGAGGGATATTTAGGTTTTTTTCCATTTCTCAGCTACTGTGAAAAGAGCAACAATGAAAATGGCTGGGAAAGTGTATCTGCAGGAGGATGCGTCCTTTGTGTCTATAGCCAAGGAGTGGTATAAATGGATCATGTGGTAGATTCCTTTGTAGTTTTCTAAGAATTTGCCACATTAATTTCCACAATGATTGCACCAGTTTTCAATCTCACCAGCAGGGTAAGAGGTTTCCGTTTCCAGAATCTCCACCAGCTTTTGGTGCCGTTTGTTATCTTGATCTTAGCCAATGTGGGATAAAATGACATCTGAAAGTAGTTTTGATTTTCATTCTCATAATTATTGAGGATGTTGAACACATTTAAAGGCGTTTCTTACCCATTTTTATTCTCTTGAGAGTTCTGCTCAGATCCATAGAGTAATTTTTAATTGGGTCATTTTTTCCCTCGATTCCTTTGGTATTTTGTGTGTGTGTGTGTGTGTGTGTGTGTGTGTGTGTGTGTGCTTTGTATATTCTGAATATTAATCCCCTGTAAGTCATAAAGATTATGTTGATTTTTGTCCACTCTGTGTCCTTCCTCTTCATTCCACTGGTTCTTTCCTTTGATATACTGAAACTATTTAGTTTAAGTAGTTCCTATTTGTTAAATGTTGACTTTAATTTCTGAGAAACTGATGTCCAAATTAGAAAGTCCTTTCCAGCACCTATATCTTGTATGATATTGCCAGTGTTACTTTTTTTTTTCCAGTGTCAGTGCTTAGGCTATCAAATTGAGATCAGTAATACATTTGGAGTTGGCTTTTAGGCCAGGTGATAGATATGGGTCTAATTTCATTCTTTACACATGGAGATTCAATTTTTCCAGCACCATTGTTGAAGATGCTATCTTTCCTCCAATGTGTGTTTTTGGCAACTTGTTAAATATGTGTTGGCTGATATTAATGCCTCTCATGTTTGAGTCTTTTATTTTATTCATTGATCTATACTTATATTTACTGTGCAAGAACCAGGCTTTTTTTTTTATGACCATGACTCCTGAATATAGTTTGAGTTATGGTTTGGTAATTCCTCCAGCATTGCTTGTTGTGCTATAAATTGCTTTGGCTATCTAAGGCAATTTGTCACTCTATATAAATTTTATGATATTTTTTTATTCAGTCCTTTGTATTGCTTCAAGTATTCTCAATAGATCTGGTTTGGTGGTAATGAATTCTGTCAGTCTCTTTGTGTCATGGAAGATTTTACTTCCCCTTTGATTATGATACTTTTTAAGAGTAAATTATTCTGAGTTGGCATCTGTGATCATTTAAAACTTGGAATACTTTGCACCAGGCTCTTCTGGCTTTTGTGATTTGTATTGAAAAATCAGGTGTAATGCTGATGTTTTTTCTGGTATATGTAACTTGTTTTTCTTTTGCAGCTTTTAGTAAGTACTCTCTTTGTTCTGTACAAGCATTTTTACTGTATGTTGTGGGAAGTTTCTATTCATATCTTTTCTTTTTTAAATTTGTTTTTATTGAATTTTTGTTTATTTCATACAGAATATCTCAAATAATCTTAATCATTTTTATACCCCTGTCCCCACTGGCACCCTTACATACCCCCTGAGGAACCCATACACTCTGTCATCTGTGGTAAGGCCCACTGTGTCAAGTCAGTGTCCTTAGTCTTTCTTCATTACAAATCCATCCATTGAGGTCTAGTCAGCCTATCTAGAGTACCTTGTTTCAGGAAGAGCATCACTTCCTCACCTAGCAGTACTCGGTTATCTCTTCAGCTAAGATTAGGGTCTGCTTTTCATTTCCCCAGTTCCATGCTGGGTTTTGTCTGTCTGAGTTTGCATGGGACTTGTGTATTCTGACACCTTTGCCATAGAATCCTATGAGCAGGTTCCTGGGAGCTTGTAGGACTCTGTTTCCGATATGGTCATGCACCTCCTCCCTGGCTCTCACAATCTTTCTACCCCCTCTTCTCCACTGGTCCCTGAGTCATGGATGGGTGAAGCTAAACATAGGAGTCCTGTCCAAAGACTAGCATTCTGCAGACTCTTAATCTCTATGTTTTGGCCATTTGTGATCTTTTGTGTTCCTGGTCATTTGTTTTGTGAGGGAGCTTCATTAATGATAATTGAGAGATTCATTAGTGTCCTCTTCTTTACCCCTGTTCTGTGTTCCATGTGTCTTAGGTTTAAAGGTTGTTTGTAGATGTGTTACTTAGGCCTCGGCAATTCAGAGATAATGTCTATGTGTGACCAGTTCAGAACCTTGCTAATTGGTGTTCTTTGTGCTTCTTCTATCTGTAGGGGTTTGCAATTCCTTCATTTTCAGATGTTTTCTATAATATTGAATATCTGGTCAGTTCTGTTAATCTCAGTTTCTTCTAACTCCTCTATGCCTATGAGGCATAGATTTGGTCTTTGCTTGGTGTCTTACATTTTCTGCATATTCTACTCCTGTGGATTTTCTTTTATTCTTGCTCGAGTGGTTCAGTTCTTCAATTTTTGGTAATCTCTTTTCCATTTATTCATTCTGCTTGTTAGTCTTTGTTTTGTTGTTCCAAATTTATTTTTTTCAATTCCATCATCTTTTCATCTGTTTATTCTTCAATATTTCTATCTCTTTCATACATTCACATTTCCAATCCTGAATTATTTTTGTCATTTTATTCAGCCATGTACTGGTATTTTATTTAGATTTATTCAGGAGTTTATTCCTATCCTCTTTTAGTTCTTTGAGTTGCTTCCTTTTATGTTCTTTAAAGTTCTCAAATTCTTTGATCATGTTTATATTTTTTCAAAACCTGTATCCTGGGGTTCCTCTGAGGTCTTCACATTGCAGAAGACTTCTATAGGTCGGGTGGGATTTGGTGGAGACATATTACCTTGGCTTTTATATTAATTTGATTTTTATTGCATTTTTGAAATTTAATACAATAATTTGATGCTATTAAATCCCTTTCCCTACCATTTCTTTCCTTAATGCCTTATGAAAATTGATGCACTCTCATATATATATATATATATATGCATACATGTGCACACACACACACATATATATATGTATATATATGACCTATAGAGTTTTATTTGTGTTCCCAAATGCCCTTCAGTATGAGTCTATCCACTGAACCTATCAGGAGTACCATCCCTGTAAGACACTGTATCTTCCCCTCTTAGAAGCCATCAGTTGCCCAAACTTTCTTAAGTTCTTTTAATATTTCTTACTCAATTTCCCATGTGGAGGCTGAGATTTTGCCTAGTTTGAGCTTGCATGGTTTTGTGCATGCTTTTACCATTGCTGTGAGGCTATATATTTGTCTGATTATCTGATATAATCATATGACTCACTTGATCAGCTCTCTGGACAACTGTCTTTCCTTGTGGTCATCCATCATTCTCTGGCTCTTACAGTTTCTCTGCCTCCTATTCAGCAATAATCTCAGAAACTTTAGTGTCAGAGGTTTGAAATAGGTGTCCTCTTCATGGATGAGCACTTTGTGGCATTTTGTTCTCTGTACATTGGCCACTGTGGGTTTCTGTGTTAATCATTATTAGCTGCATAAGAAAACTTCTCTGGTGAAAGTTGAGATATGCATTTAATTATAGAAGTTGCATTGAAGATGTGTTGCATAGTGTCAAGCATTTCAAAACACTTATTCTCTGTTTGACTAGTTCTGTAACACTGTAATAATCTCCATCTGTTGCTAAAATGCTTCTTTCAGAAAATATTATACAGGCTGCCAGAGGAGAAAACCAATCAATGGTCCTACCTACCTGTGAAGTTTAATAAACAAGAATGTCTGGGCCAACAAACTATCATTATAGATGCAATTGTATCCCTTTCATCTTTGGGACAATCAACAGTTGTCTAACTGGCATTAAGTTCCATTTAATGGGAAGGAAGGAACAACTGTGGTCCTGTAAACATACCAAATATACATGGATAGAGAGATCATAGATCTGAGAGCAAAACCTACTTTTGCCATATCCTTAGATCAATGCAAATTCTTACTTTACTTTAAATGATTCCTCATACTTACAGACAAATTTACCTTTTACCCCTTACTATTTGTGTTTTTGCATTTTGATCTAGGCATATGGATTTCTTTTGTTTGTCTGACATGAAATTCTAACTTGTAATTATTTGCCTCAAAGTTTGTTTCTGTTTTCATTCTTGATGTAGATTCATTGCTTTCTGATCAGGTTGATCTGTGCTTCAGACTTTTGTTGTTGACTTTTTATTTGGAGGGAGCAGGTTGCAAGTCTGAAGTTCTCCGGCATGGTGAAGGGGCATAGGCCCAACCAAGTCCTGTTGTCCTAGTGCTCTCCAGTATGGCTGGAAGGGACACAAAGAGGAATGATGGGATTAGGAGGGCCTTGGTCTGATTTTGACTAGCTAAGCAGAGAGGAAGTGGGATCTTGAGCAGGGAGAATTAGACAATTTAAATCCTTGTCTTCTCTGTGACTTTACAAACCACTGAAAATAATCAACTTTTTCTGTATTTGAAGATTACTAATTCTTCTGGAGGATGATAATGAAACCAAATATTATAACATCATTTTAGGTATTACTTTAAAAAATTGTGGTGTAGTTTATTGCATATTTACTATCATGAAACTAAAAAATAAAGCACAAGAAAAAATTAATTGCAAAAAGTTTTATCCAGCCATTCTGTGGACATTAACTGAACACTTATTGATTATTGTATAGTACTTGGTGTTTGAAATGTGGAGTTCAAAGGTCAATAGTGGCCCCCCAACTGAAGCAGATTTTGAGTGGCTTTATATACTACATATGTATTTTTTTCTGAAAGTAATACACAGGGCTTGTGGCATTCAGTTTGAGATTCAGATTGAAGGAACAATCTAACAGCTCATTAATATGACTTCTCAAACATCAGCTTGAGAACAAAGAAGTTGGGAGCTAATGGGCTATCCCATCCATAATGATCCTCTGTTTAATTGGTTATTTATTTATTCATTTTTATTTATTTATTCATTTATTCAGTCATTTATTTGTTTATTTAAACACATGGTCTCACTGTATAGTCTTGGATATCCCAGAACTCACTATATAGGCAAGGCTGAATTGGAATTCTCAAATGAAAAATTTTTTTAATGAAATTCACAATTGGAAAATTTTATACAATTATTTAGAGTTTATTTTACATTTTTGGAATAAGAAACTAGCAAAATACACCTTTATTTCAATTTTGTTTTCTTTTTAAAGGAATTTACTGATATGGTACATATAAATGCACACTTGGGTCTAACCTTATCCATCTTCATTTTAATCTGTGTAAATGTATACCATCAAAATGAAAAATGCAAAAATATGTCAGATTATGTTTTTAATTTAAACTAATTTTATTTTAACAAATAGTAAAACCAACAAATTTTTACTCATTTGTGAAATAATGTAATATTTTGACACATATATACATACATTGTGTAATGTTTAAAGTCAAATATATAAATCAATATTTTTAATACTAAAATA
>NW_008360303.1:1722918-1723047 GCF_000622305.1 Nannospalax galili
CAATCCTTCTAGCTTTTGACATATTCAGAATATGGTTATGATGTATAGTCATCCTACTCTACAATAAGACACCAGAGCTGCTTGCTCCTACCAAAGCATAAGTTCCTCCATCATGATGGATACCACACT
>NW_008360303.1:1724252-1739384 GCF_000622305.1 Nannospalax galili
GGAGCAAGGGTATTAGTAAGGAAGAAAGGGGGGGGAAGTGGGGGCACTTTAAGTGGAAAAACCATGATAAAGGGGTGAGATGATACAAGAGAGAAACAATGCATAGCTAGTCACGAAAACCAGAGGGAACCATATTATTCCTACAATCTACTGACAAATTATACATAACAGATCAAGAAATATATCTCTAGATAAGGTTTATTGGAGACCAACTGGTCATTACCCAAGATTTATCTGCAGGACACACAGTAATTAAAAATGCCAGAATGGTGGAACTAACCTTCTTGGATGTTTAACAGACATACCTTGAGATCTATACTAATTGGGTCAGAGGGACACAAAGGACACTTTTTGCTCCTTGCCCTCCTAGGTTGATTAGTTCCCAGGGATCATGAGCATCTTGCAAAATGTTCAGTATTATTACTTTTTAATGCTGAATTGAATGCAGGTATGCAGTGTTCTGCCACTTTGTTACCCCTCAGCTCCACTCAGATTAATATTTAAATAAAATTTCTATCACATCTAAGATTATCTGAGTAATTTGAAAATTAGTTCAATAAATCCAAATATTTATGAAGAATAATGCCAAGCATTTTAGATTTTACAGCATATTTTAAATATAATAAATTTCATGCTATGAATGGGAAGTAGTGACTTTTAGTTCATTTTTTGGACATAAAAATTCAGTTACTGATAATTCATTAGGAATGAAGCTTCGGTTAAATGAAGCCATCCATTGTTAATAGCCTGTGGTGCAGTAAGACTCGTGTGAACAGGTGATGATTACAGTACTTAGCACTTCCAGAGAATAAAAGTAGAGTAACACTAATCATTCCAAAAATTACTTCATAAGTGTCACACTGTTAATTACGGTTCAAAGAATTAGCATCTGGTTGAAGTTATAGGTGCAGCTTAGAGGAACTGGTATTACAAGAACTGCATTTAAAGAACCTTTAATCACAACATAAAATGTTCTCTGCCTGGCTCTGGATATTGGTGTACAGTAAGTCACACCTGGTGTTTACTAAAATTGTTGAAGTATTTGAAAGGAATTAACACCCAGGTTTCTTCAGTAGAGTTTGATAAACTGTGTTATTTTAACTTTCAGAAATTAGGTTTCAAAAGAAACAAAATCAGGAGGTCAGTACCAATTAAGTATTGCTAGCACTGAAAATACAACTTGCTTAAAATAGTCTAATTTGTAATCAGTATGTCGATAAGATAAAATTAACAAGAAAACTTAGCTGACATTAACTATTTTGTTATATAGGACAGTTCGTGAAGAAAATTTTGTGAGAACTGTACCATATATGCTTATGTATTGAATGGAGAATAGTCTTAGAATTATTCTTATGATACTAAAATTATAGTTTTTTTTTTAAATTTAGAGTTAAACTTTGGATATGATAGATAAACACACAGACTTAAGTAGCATATTGTAGGCACAGCTTCCAACATCTATAAGAATGAAATATCTTTTCCTGATTAAAGGCTAATATTTGGGGGATGGAGGGATGACTCAGTGTTTAAGAACTGGCTGTTCCTTCAGAGGACCTGGGTTGGTTTCCCAGCACCCACATAGCAGCTAACAACCATTTGTAACTCCAATTCTAAGGGATCTGACACCCTTCTGATCTCCTTGGGCACTGCATGACAAGGCTGTACTTACACATACTCAGGTAATATGCTCATACACACAGACACACACACACAAAATAAATCAAATATTTAAAAAGATTAACATTTAAAGAAAAAGTCATATTCAAAAATGAAACAAATATTTAATCATATAAAACAAACCAAAGAATATAACTTAAATAGTTCTTTAAAAGGTGAGTTTTTACATTAAAATTACTAGCACAACTGATAGGGAGGGGAGAGATCACTTTCTTTAAGGGTATGCCATTAGATAGTTTAACCAGGCTCCAATGGATAGATGCACACAAGTTATTTATAAACAAAACCTTTACTTGACAACCCTCAATGAATAGGACAGAGAATATAAAATTCAGTGGTAGGACTATAAGAGAGGTGCAGATAGAGGTGGGAGTCTAAAGATATACAAAAATTCAATAAAACCTTGTAACAGAACACACACACAAATATTAGACATATGAAAGTAAACTGGGTCTATGAAAGATGTGGAAAGAGAAACAGGAAAGGGATAAGAAAGTAATGGAGAGACTAAATTTATGATCAAAGCATGTTATGTGCATCTGTAAAGTCATAAAGCAATGGTTTTGCACAAGTTATGCATTTTTTAAAATTCTCAAAATGTAAAAAGATGATACCTACTTCCAATAAATTTTGATCACATCTAATATTTTAAGTCCACAATGTAAAATTTCTATTATATAAATTTATAGCAAAAATATATGAGCAGAAATGATATTTCAATACATAAAACCTTGCAAAATTTAGAAACATTATAATATGCTTAGAGTACAAAATGTCAGTACATTTCTAAGGCCCTGACACATGACTGAAATTGGGAAGTGCTGACAATGGATGTGGTTTTTCTATCTCAGTGATTCTCAGAAGTTGCAATGGAATCCAGTCAGAGGAGAAAGGAGCTCCCCCAAACCATGAGGGTTATTAGAAATTTAATTTTCCCTTAGAATTGTATGGTGAGACTAAACATGAGAAACAAGAAGGCACTTTTGCTATTGAGTTCATTCAAACTATTAGCATTGATTTGAAGATTTTGGTTCAAGCATATGGTCCTCAGTGGCCTGAAGGGTGTTGCTTCATAAAAAGACTTGAACCATCTTCACTTTGGAATGTCCTGTAACAGAACTAAGTGAGTTCTGTGTGTGGTCCTTTGACTTTCAGTCTAGCATTTAATCAAATTTCTTAGTTTCTTGCAAAATTCCCAAGAGGAAGCAGTTCAGGAAAAGGAGTAAAAGGATCCAAAATTTTAGGACAACATGGTAAATGCTAAAGGACTTGGAAAGGATGGAGGGGCCTCTATCAGTAGTTGAATAATAGATGGGAATTTATCAGGTCTGCAATATTTATTAACATTTCTTCTTTGTATTTCATGGAAGTACTCTTCAGTAAGTTAATCATGGCCATATGTAAGGATCATATTAGTGCTTACCTCATGACTGTAGGAATTTTTAGGCTTGGTTGTAGAAATTTGTTGTCTAGTTATAGCAAATTATCATTTATTATGCTACAAATTCTTTATAACAATGCTATTTACCATTTTCTGTTAATGAACTAATAAAAAAAAAAACAGACTGTGGAAAAGTGATTGTATTAACTTTTTCAAGTAATCATTTTCCAAGGTACCGTGTTGTGGACAAATGAAATTTAATATGTGAACTTTTCTGGAGGAGGAAAAAGGGCAATCAGGTATTCAAAGTTATCCACAGCTATAAAGCAAGCTCAAGGCCAGTCTGGGCTACATAATAATGTGTTTCACAAAATAATGTACATGTTAAAAATTGTCTTCACTAAACTGCAACAGATATGTTATCTTAAAATAAATGATGTAAGTCCAGAGAGGATGAGCACAACTTTAATCCCAACACTGGAGAGCTAAGGACAGGCAGATCTCCTTGAAATCAAGGCTAGCCTGGTCTACATAAGAAAACAAAAGTACAGTAATCAAATGTTTTACCATAACACTTATTTTTTTGTAAATGAAACACTTTGTATTATGAATAATAAACATAATATCAGTGAATGAGCACTTAGCAAATTTCTATATTTAATACTATTTTAGTAATATGTTCTGTAATAATGGCTGAAGATTAGAGACATGGTGCAGCAGTTAAGAACTACCCTCCCAGAGGACTGGAGTTTGATTCATACTGCACACATCAGGCAGCTCATGACCACCTATAATTCCAGCTCCAGTGGATCTGACACCCAACACTAGACTCCATAGGCACCCATACATGTGTACAAACACACACACACACACACACACACACACACACACATGCACACACACATTTCTCTCTTTACATTTATGTATGGACACATACATATCTATTTTTTTTAAAAAAAAGAATGTTAAACCATGTGAAATTTTACATTAGATTTAAGAAATCTCAAAGGCATTACTATAATTTAAGAAAATGCAGTATTTCTATCAGGTTCGCAAGTTAAGTGTTAAGAGATCTTTCTGGGTAGAAAATAAATGAGATCACAAATAAATCACTATGAATTCAAGAATTTTTATTCCTCTCCTTCCTTTGTTTACAAACAATGAAACAACAGAGAGAAAGAAAAAGAAAGATAATGGAGGGGGAAAAGGGAGAGAGAGAGAAATTTGAATTTTGGTAAAAAACTCAGGAATGTAACCCAATCCATCAGTAGCAGGACAGCAAAAAATGGTAATCCTAGGTGTGTAGTATATCATATTTAACAGCACTATACTAGAAGGAAAGTGAATGAGATTTTGAAATGTAATCTTGTGGTTGGTTTAATATGTGTGGTGACATACTTCAGATCTTAGAGGCAATAAAGTCCTGTGTTTTCTCAAAGATTGGAGAAATATATGGGAAAAAACTCTCCATACGATTGAGAAATGCTTGACTGGATGGGACTTAATGTGTGTGGTGGAATGTGTGAAGTCCGGTAGGGAAATGGCAGGTCATGGATGGTGGGGTGGGGCTAAATTTGATTAAGGGCTGTTGTATAAAATTACAAAAGCTCCGGGCTAGAGAGATGGCTCAGCAGTTAAGAACACAGGCTGTTCTTGCAGAAGACCTGGGTTCTAATCCCAATACCCACATGGCAGCTAACAACTGTCCATAACTCCAGTTTCAGGTGATCCGACAGCCTCTTCTGGCCTCTGTGGGCTCTGCACGACATGGGTGTACTTACCTACATGCAGGCAATACATGAATATACATAAAATAAAAATAATGAATAAAATATTTTTTTAAAGTTACAAAAACTCAATAAGAAATTTTAAATAAAAAAGAGTAATATTGAATATTGACCTGATTCTGAGCCTGCCAGCAGATATTATGTCATGCTGCCTGATAATGAGTGAGAACTCCAAATAACACAGAAAGTAGAGACTAAAGATATTAAAGTGTCCAAATAGTACATTAAGAATAGTTTATCATGGATAATAAGTGACAATGTAGTGCTGGATCCTAAATGGGGAATCTGTATCACCCTTCCAAGGCTCAGGGAACTTCAAAGAAGAGGAAGCAGAAAGAAAGTAATAGTTGGTAAACAGGAAGGAATACCATAAAATGTTATCTCTTGGACATGGCAAGGCTGTTGCTCCCATGAACTTATAGAATCAATAGCTATCTGTGCAAGATCTACACAAAAATGGAGTCATCAACATTCCATCAAGGGTAGGGGAGCTCACAATTGACCTCACCCCTACTAGGAGATCTACGTATAGTGAAAGAAGGTAGGAGGAGGGAGATTATACTTCAAAATGATGTAGTCACTGCTACATTGTCCCCACTAAAGAAAATAATTTCCTACCCATGCTCATGTAGATAAGCCTAATTAAAAGTAGTGGGCCAACCACTTATTCAAATATATGACAGCACTAGGAAGACTTAAAAAGAAGAAAAGATTTGATGGGATGGGGAAGAGAGGATGTTCCAGTATTTAGAACAAATAATATCACATTTATATGAATTAGTAAAATAATAAGTAAAGAAAAAATTAAAGTAGTTTTAAATCATTTATATTTTTTAACTGAGGCAAAAAGAAGCATCTAAAAAACAAATGAATAAGATGTTGAGCGTGAAGATTCACAATGGAAACCTAAAACTCAAGACGTTAAGGCTGGAGGATTGGAGTGAATTTGAATCCTGCCTGGCATACATAGTGATTTATATTCTTATAATTTAGGCTTAACTATATTTTTTTGAGACAGGGTCTCCCTGTGACCTCAGCTGGCCTGGAACTAGCTGTATAGATCAGGTTGGCCTTGTTCTCACAGAGATCCTTCTGCCTCTGTCTCCCAAGTGCTGGAATAAAAGGTGTGACCCATCATGCCTGGTTAATCACAGATATTTGACCAGGTCCAAATAGCCAGGTGTTTATTTTCCTCTGCAGAGGGAACTCCAAATTCAACCAGAAAATAGCTGGTTATTGCCATAGCAGCCATGGTGTTCTTGAAACAAAGAACACATCTTGCATGACAAGTTGGTAGAGTAACACACAGTATCCACAAATGAGAAAAACTGTTGCTGAAAATCCTTCCACACTTGCATTTATGGCAAGTCTTGGCATTGTAAAAGCTTGCCACCAGGGAGAATGATTCCAGCTCACTCCCAGCTCCATTTCTGCATTTCTTACACAGAGTGTGATTTCTTTAGCTCCGGAGTCTTACCATCTAGATTTGTTCAAGAATCAAAGACAATAGTAATTCTTTGTGTTGATTTGCAAAGACAGTGGTGCCTCAAGGACAGCAACTCATGGGCAGCCACGTGCCCTTGGAATTGGGATTTTTGATTAATAGCTCTAATTGTATATGGGAGGATTTTCTTTTCTTACGCATGCAGGGTGCCTCTGTTCAACTCTTTTTAAGTTTTTATTAGTTGTTCTTGGTGGGGTCTTTTTGAATCAAGAACTCCCTGTAGACCCAACTGGCCTGGAACTCAGTATGCTGACCAGGCTAGCCTTTATCACACAGAGATTTGCATGGCTTTGCCTCCCAAGTGCTGGAATTAACAGTGTGCATGGAGATACCCAACCTAAAGATTTTATTCTTATTGCTTTTGTGCATGTAGATATTGTATGTTTTGCACATTCCTCTTATACTATCAAATCCCACACATTTGTTCTTTGTGCTCCCTTAGACATCTTTATTTCCACATTCAAGTGTTATACATACCTTAGTTACTTTTCTGTTGCTGTGATAAAACACCATGACCAAGGAAGATTATAAAAGAGAGAGTATACTTTGACTTATGATTCCACAGAAAGAGTCCATAATGGGAAAGCACGGCAGGAGAAAGACAGAGAAAGATACTGAGACTTCACATCTTCAAGCACATGCATCAACAGAGAGCTTGAGCTGAAAGTGGGGCAATGCTATTAACTCTCAAAGCCCACCCCAGTGACACGCTTCCTCCAGCAAGGCCACACACCCCAGAGATTTCATGATCTCTCCAACAGCACCACTAACTAGTGACCAAGTGTTCAAATATTTTAAGCCTA
Organism: Nannospalax galili; assembly: GCF_000622305.1. Taxonomy (NCBI): domain Eukaryota; kingdom Metazoa; phylum Chordata; class Mammalia; order Rodentia; family Spalacidae; genus Nannospalax; species Nannospalax galili. Next base: position 1,731,405 of record NW_008360303.1, read on the forward strand.
TGGGAGATATTTCTAATTCAAATCAACAACAACACACACACACACACACACACATATGAGAGAAAGAAAAAGAGAGGGAGAGAGAGAGAGAGAGAGAGAGAGAGAGAGAGAGAGAGAGAGATTAAATGATAAAAATCCTCCTGGACAGGATAAGTGTCCATCAGCAGATGAATGGATAACGAAGATGTGGTTAACTTACACAAAGGGGATTTTATTCAACCATAAGGAAAAATGAGATTTTGAAATTTGTAGAAAATTTAATGGAAGTTTAAGTTAGGAAACCCATCCCAGGGAAAGGAAAAACTGCACATTCTCACATACGTTCTTACCTCTAATTTCTAGGTATGTTTATTTAGGTGGGGGTGTGTCTACAAGAGAGGAAAATAGAATGTGAGTTATGGAGAGTGACTTTAAGGGAGTAGACGGGAAGGATAATAGGACAGAAGTGACATGAAAGTTAAAAGAAGAATACTGTGGGAGTGCGAAGTTAAGTGGGACTGGGGGTTAGACGAATGAAGAGAGGAGTCAACAGAAACTATGTATATATGAAAATGTATGAAGAAAATCTTTGCAAGCTGATTGATAAACAAATAAAATTTAAAAAATTTCTCATAATTGTTGTTTCACTGTTGAGGTCAGTCTCTCTCAGTGTTGCATTAGTTTTTTCTCATTGTTTTAACATCTTGAATATTCTAAACGCTGTCCAATGCAGGAAAATATCAATATGCTAAAATTAAAATCTTTAAAATATATCTAATTAGTGTATCACATAAAAACACAGAGAAAAAGATGGTATAAAAGAGTTGATTTGAAGACCTATTAAAATAAAAAAACTTCTCAATGTAATAAAAATTTATCAATTTTAGTTGCAGAAAGCCCAATGCTTATTTATTACACATTTTGTTATATATTGATCACACTATGCTTTAAAAACAATTATCACCATAATTTAATGTGTCATATTGATTGATTATAAACAACTCGTGAAAAAAAATCTTAATTTTATCAACAATATAGAGATTTCTGAAATGAATTTCAGTGCTATTGATGCTACATATATTCTTCCTTAATTACTATTTTATTTAACCAGGCATCCAAAGTTTTTACTGTGTTCTATGGAAAACATGAATATATAGAGCATTTTATTAGCAATTAATATCAGTAATATTTTCACATACAAATATGCTTTCTTCAGAAATCACTTATGATGAGAATTACTGTTAGAAACAAATGAGATTGAACCTTAGAGCACCATAATCAATTGTAACATCTCCACTGTGTATTGTGACTTTATCTCTTGATACATTTTATATTATACTTACAGAAAATATTAGGTAATATTAGGTAATATCCTTATCTCTAAGTTGTCTTTTCAGATGAAGGTTACTTTTCAGTGATTTGTACACATGGGTATGGAAAATTTTTGTAGGATTTGACGATATTCGCTTTTCATTTAATTTCTATCATGCAGTGCTAAATATATATATGGCCATACTTTCAGAGACAGAGCCTTTTTAAGTTAGGGTGTAAGTATATTTATAACTATATATTATTATTTTAATGTTTAATTAGGTCATTAGTTTCATCATCCATTCCTAAATTTTGTTTAATCTAATATGCATTAATATGCTTTGAGAATGTATTATTATAATGTATTTCATTTTAAATCACTGAAAATGGCTTGGAATAAAATTAACTCATAAATGTATAAAAATATATTTCTCAGCATAAGAGTCATAACCATGTCATGAGCAATGCAGTTTATTCTAATTACATTCCAGGAACTACTCTGGGACAATTGATTTTGATGAGTAAGCCACGAGCTAAGAGAAAACATGATCAAAACAGAGATAAGATAATAATAATGACCTCTACTAAATATTTATAAATTATCTTGTGCTATTTCCTCTGAAACCTCACAAAATATATGCATAGAGTCACACATTATCACAAATGTCTTAGCTTTATCATTTGTTTGGAAAAGGACCAGTGAAGACCAGCATGTAGACAGAACCTATTTTAGTGTGGACTTCAATCATTCTGTGATTTAAGGGGAAAACTGTGATAAAATAGAAATAAAATCATGAACAAACCATAAATCCTGAAAGTTAGCTAAAGTAACACTTTATGTCTTAAAAATATGTTTAGGCAATATGATCTAATGTAAATAATATTAAAGTTTTTCATATCAGAAACATTCACAAGATTACAAAAACACAGATCATATAAACATGTCTCTGGTACCTCTAAGGTTGCAAGGTTAATAGGAGAAAGATGTCCAGATAACCATTTGCATCTATGTAAATTTTGGATTGACCAAAAAATAATAATTTATTGGTTTAGAGAAATATATTTGAATAAAATTTTTGTGAGAAAAAATTAATTTTATTACATATTGATAGAAATAATACATAAAGACAGACTTATTGATTAGTACTCGTGGTAGAGTGGAAATAAATGATCTAGTACAATGACATAGTGGTAAATGTTTTAACACTAGGCATTTGTGACTGGGTTCCTCACTCAGTTGGTAGACTGCTTATCTAACACGGTAAACTTTGAGTTCAAATTGCAACACAATATAAACGATACATGGTGGTGCAAAACTTTAATTTTAGCACTTGGGAAGTGAGAAGTGGACCAAAGAGTAGCTAAAGCTCAACATCATCCTCTGCTATATAGCATTTGTGAAGCCAGCCTAGGTTATATGAGACCTTGTCTCAAAATAACTAAATAAAATAACTCCATAAAACAAAATAAAAATGATCCAATTCTTTTTTTAATTTTAATTTTAGTTTAGTTTTGTTTAGTTATCTACTTATTTATTTGGTATTTTTAAGACAGGGTCTCCCTCTAGCCCCAGCTGGCCTGGTACTCACTATGTAGACCAGGCTGGCCTTGACTTCACAAAGATCCACTTGCCTCTGCCTCCCAAGTGTTGACATTAAGGGCATGCACCACCATTCTTGGCATTGATTGAAAACTAGTCTCACTTTGTCACAGTTTCTGATTTCCATAATGAAACACTACATCATGAGAATTTCCAAATAACAGCTTTGATCATAAAGTAGAAAAAGAGAAACAAACAATGGGCTTCACAGGGTCAGTTTGTAGTTGCCCAGCACAACAACGTGCAGGAAAATTAATATCATGTATATAATATTTTAGTATAATAGATTTTATATAATGATATCCAAAATCATAAATTACATATATTTATATAATTGTAATATACATACATATATGAGAAATAAAAGATTAATTTGTAGTAGATGTAGCTTTTAAAGAGAAAGAATAATTAATACTCAGGAGAATGGATAAGAGGGTGAGCAGGCCTTTAATCACAGAACTTAGTGGACACATAGGCAAGTGGACCTCTGTGAGATCAAGGCCTTCTTGGTCTCCATAGTAAGTTCCAGGCCAACTGGGCTAGAGAGACTCTGCCTCAAAAAACAAACGTTTCATAGACACTTAATCTCTGTGTGTGACCAGTTGTGGAACTCTGTAATGGTTTCCATCTGTTGAAAAATAAGCTTTGATAAGTGGTGACTGGCACACTTGTATGTAAATAAAAAGATCCATAAGTGTCTGTGAAATGCTCAATCTTAAGTGACACATCTACAATGGAACCTCTACACCTAAGGCTCATGGAACAGAGCAGAAAAAGGGGTAGACAGAGTACTAATGCTTCTCTCAACTCTCATCAATGGAGCTCCCTCATGCAACAGGGAAATGAACACTAAGGGCCACGAATAGCCAATGTCAGTCCTTAAATAGAACTCCTATATTAAACTTCATCCCCCATGGGCTCAGGGACCACTGTGGAAGATGGGTGGGAATGATTGTAAGAGTCAGGGGAGGAGGTGCATGGCCATATGGAAATAAGAAAATTTTAGGCTCCTGGGACCTTGCTCATTTGAACTTACAGCAATGGTAACAGCATACATAAGACACATGCAAACTTAAACAGACAAAAACCCAGCATAGAACTGCAGTAATTGGAAGCAGGGCCTAATCTTAGCCACAGAATTACTGGGCAACTAATTACTGCTAGTCAACTACCCTCTGCTTCTTCAGTGTTTGAATGTTCCTGTTCTCTCAGATAGTTCCTGCAAAGAGCCTACCCAGGCATGATCACTAGCATCATATCCTGCCTGGGACTCCAGGAGGGTGCAAATTACTCCTGCCAGGGTGACTCTGATGACCCCATGGTCTTCAATGAATAAATGAAGAGTGTTGTCTCTTGGGATCATGGCTGTATTCAGAGAGGAAAACCTGGTGTCTACACCAAGGTATGCAACTACTGGAGCTGGATTCATCAGGCTATTGCTATCAAATAAACATCTTTATCTCTTCATAAAAAAAGAAAAGTAGTCTACCTGAAATTATTTTTATTTTAAGCATAATATTAACAGTACTAATTCAGTAATTATACAGTTTGAATTAATTGTCCATATAAATTATATACTTGGAAAAAATGTATACAATAGCACTACATTTGGTGCTAAGGAAAACATCGTGGAGAAATTAAGGAAAAAATTCTCAAATAAGATTTAAATTTTTATTAAATTGTACCCAGTTTGTACACTAAATGTCATTGTTAGCTTTCTGTTGCTGTAATAAAACAATGACCTAGAGCTATCTAAGAAAGACTTGTTTCATCTTATAACTACTAGGTTACAGCCCATCACTGAGGGAAGTCAGGGCAGGAATGCAAGGCAGAAACATGGATATAGGAACTGAAGCAGGGACCATGGAGGAACGCTGCTTACTGACATCTTTCTGTCTGGTTTGCTCAGCTATCTTTCTTATATAACCCAGACCTACATTCTTAGGTGGCCTAGGCCTTCCTACAGCAATAATCATTTAAGTAAATGTCTCACAGAAATGGCCACAGGTCGATCCAATAATGGATCTTCCTCAATTAATATTCCTTTCAAAATGAAAACAATTTCAAAAATAAAAGAAAACAAAATTAAAAATTGGGGCAAGGAAATCAAGGGCAATTTCCCAAAAGATGAAGTGTAAATGCCTGAGAAATATATTTTTAAATGTTCAACATCTTTAGCTATCAAGGAAATGCAGATTAAATTTCATCATACATTAGTCAGAATGGCTAATATACAAAAAAAAAAAAAAAGAAAAGAAACAATGAACAGTGAACAGTGCTGGAGATGACGTGCAAAGGGAAACTTATTCACTGCTCACAGGAATGGGAATGCCAAATGGTGCAGCTGCTATGGAAATCAGTGTGGAGTTTCCTCAGAAAGCTAGAAATAGATCTAATGCATGATCCAGTCATAACATTCTGGACTTAAACTAACAAATAAAATAAAATAAAATAAAATAAAAAATTCTGTATCCTACTGCAAAGATACCTCTTCATCCATGTTATTTGCTGCTCTATTCACAATAACAAGGAAATGGAAACAACTTAAGTGTCCCTCAACTGATGAATAGATAATGAAAGTATGCTACATTCACAAAATGAAATAATCTTCAACTGTTAAAAAAATTATAGAATTTGCAGGTAAATAAAGGGGACTAGAAAGATGACCCTGGTTATTATAACTCATAATACACAGAAAGACAAACTTTGTATGTTCTTTCTCATAAGAGGATTCTAGCTTTGTATCCTTAGATATATGTGATTCAATTAAAATATATAGAATTCAGGAAACTATTACACAGTCATGGGGATTGCTTCTTGGGAGAGGAGATAGAATATAGTGATAGAAAGGGGGAAAGAGAAATAATGGAGTAGAAAATGTTAAAGGGTGTGGGAAATGTGAGTGCAGGGCAGAAGAAAAACTATGGAGAGGAAAAACTAACAGTAAAGTCTTTAAGAAAAAAAGTCATATGGAAACCTACTACTATAGAAGCTTCTTATTGTATACATATACAACACTGAAAGAGATTTAAAAGAGTTGCCCTAAAACAGGGAGAGATTTCCCCTACTTGACACCATAAGCCAGGAAAAAAAGTCCATCATCAGTAATGAATTTCTTATTTTGAAGCTATTAACCAGAGATCACATAGACTCACAAACAATACTGGCCATTGTCCCTGTTCTTGGTTATCCACCAGAACTTTTCAATAAGACCCTATTTCTAAAGACATTATTTATATGAGTTATAGAACAAGCAAAGAAAAATCAAGCTAATACTTACTTCAAGCCTTCATCTCCCCTTGCTAGCTTTCATTGAACGTGAAATTTATGTCATAGGCAGAGAAAAAAGTGATAATTAACCTTGGCCATATATGAATCCTGAGACTACAGAAACAACTGGCCAGGCAAGATATGCTAACTAGTACAATAAAGGCATGAATGTTATGGGAGTAACACACCACTTTCTAGTTGGATTTATGGTATGCTTCACAAGATGGAGTAGATACTTCACACTAATATCAGGCCCAGGACTCTGTCTCTGGGCAGACACAGGCTGTAGGGGAAAGGCTGCCACTATTGGCTAAATAAGTATAGTGTTTTACTGACTCCTAATGACTTACTCTTATACCCATATATTAACACATATCTCAGCTCTCACCAGAGTAACTTCTTCATGGAGCAAATTGTGATAAACCCAGGAACCCATAATTGTCCAACATACATGATTTTTAGTTTTAAAGTATTCTCGTTTAAAAAAGCCACAGATCCTTATCTACAAAATAGTTGTTTCATTTTTCATTTGTTGTATTAATAAAGTCAGTCACCAAAATACCTAAGCTGCATTAACCTAGTTAGCCTTAAAAAATTGATTTTTAGATTATAGCTGAAAATCCTGGAAGACTTGCCCATTCTTCATCAAAGACACATTTGCTCCCAATAGTGTGTCTCCAGAGGCCCTGAAAATTAAATAGTATGCATCAAAAAAAGTAAAAAAATTTGTTAAAGGAAGGGAGTAGAAATATTGTAAAAGCCCAAGGTTAGGGAATATTGCTGCAAACAGTATCTTTTGGAAATGACAAGACTATTGTATTCATGGATTCATATCAATTGATGTTGTTTACGTAAGTACCACATAAGCTCAAAACACTTAATCCTCCAGTATGGAGAGAGAAAGTACTCATGAGGCCTTTCTAACTTAGAGGTAATTGGCAGTCTTGGCAACTGGAGGAGATAGAAACAGTTTTCTTCAGTGATGTGGCCCATGGTACAATGCCCATGCTCCAGTGGATGGTGCCCTATACCCATGGTTATATGGGAAGTAGTAATTGGAATCAGGTGGTTGGTGGTGAAGAACAAGACCAAGAAGAAGAGGAAATGGAAGAGGAGGAGATATAAAGTTGGGAGAAGGATGGTGTACATCCTAGAGGAGATAGAGTGGGAGTGTGGTGGTATTAATGGTATGATCTAAAAACCTTATATTCATGTATTAAATTACCAAAGAACAAATAAATTTAAAATAACTTAGACTAATACATATAATTCAGCAATCTTTACATAATAAGACATTAAAATTAATATTTATGAAGTAGTATATATGCTACATGTTATGTTTATATGAGTGAATGAATATTTATAGACCAAGATTTTTAGTTTCTGAGATATTGTTTGCATATGTAATTATTCAATTTTATTGCCACGAAGGAAGTTCATCATTTATATCCTGTTCTGCTTACACAGCTCTTTGCTTTCCATAAGGTACCTAGTCTTTAAAGTGGTACTCTGTGTATTAGAAAGCGACTAGATATATTGGAACTATTGTTTCATTAGAACAGAAATGACGCTGGGTGTGCTGGCACACTCCTTTAGTCCCAGTATTCAACAGACAGAGGCAGATCTCTGTGAGATCCAGGGAACCCTGGTCTACATAGTGAGTACCAGGCAAGCTGGGGCTACAGGAAAACCAAAATAAATAAATAAATAAATAAATAAATAGGACCAAAAAACCAAAAATGCCTGCAGGTCATGACTCTGTTTTCAAGATTGTACCTTGAAAGTATATTCCCTCCAGAAGATAGAAATGATGTGCTCTT
>NW_008360303.1:1740033-1742666 GCF_000622305.1 Nannospalax galili
TGGAAAGCAAAAAATAATTTTAAAATTCACTTACAAAAATGGTTATGAGGTATATGATGAGAGTAAAGACTCTTCCCATGGTACTTCTAGCAAAGAGAAAGAATGAAGCTTATGCATACTTCCCAATCCAGTGTAAAGAGGAAAGAATACTATTAATCTTATTTCTTATTTAGTAAAATATGAAAAAGAATGTTTATAATTTATTGTTGTTTGACTCAATAACTCTGTAGCTCGCTGTGTAATAATTGCTTATTTTAGACTTCTTCCCAAATATCAGCTTCTCAAATATTCTAATCCTATTCTATTTTCTACACTTTCACTTTCATAAATACTTGAAATAAGATTAATTAACAAATAGTGTCAATTTCTCAGTTGTCTTTGCATAATTTACTATCTGTCCCTGTGATAAAATGCCATGATCAAGGCTACTTATAGAAAAAGAGTTTATTGGGCTTACAGTTCCAGAGGGAGAGTTCATGATGACAGGGAAGGCATGGCAGGGAGAGCTGAGCACTTTTATCTTCACACACAGGAAGCAGAAAGAGCATACACAAAGATATGAACTCTCAAAGCCAGACACAGAGACATGCTTGCCCCAGCAAGAACTCACTTCCTATTATCCATGACTCTCCCCAAACAGCACAACTGACCAAGTTTTCAAGTAATTGAGCCTATGAGCATACTACTCATTCAAACCACCACAACATTCTTAATTTTCTTTTTAAAAGTATTGAAAATATAGCGATCTGTAGATAAGCATTGTTTCAGAGGATGATTTACCAAATGAATCAATATAAGCAATTTGGTATTTTGTAATAAATATTACATAATCTCATTGCTATTTATAGAGACATTAACAGGGCTTTCATCATAAGTGTGAACATCCCATTATATTTCCATTTATAATGCAGTCAGCCTATTATTACTACTGTGATATTTCAAGTATATGAGTGTTACTAGTGTAACTTTTAAATTTAATGCCATATTTTTTGAAATAAAGTTGATCTATTGCATTTTCAAGACATTTGGCATGTGTGTGTGTGTGTGTGTATGTGTGTGTGTGTGTGTGTATGTGTGTGTGTGTGCATGCTGCGTGTGTGTGTGCTGTGTGTGTGTATGTGTGTGTGCTGTGTGTGTGTGCTGTGTGTGTGCTATGTGTATGTGTGTGTATGTGTGTGTGTGCTGTGTGTGTGTGCTGTGTGTATGTGTGTGTGTGTATGTGTGTGTGTGTGTGTGTATGTGTGTGTGTGTGCTGTGTGTGTGTGTATCTATGTGTCTGAGTGTCCCTGTGTGCAGGTATATATGCAGGTTCCCACAGAGGCCAGAACTAGGTGTCTGATCTCTTACAGCTGAAACTACAGATGTTTATGAGCTGGTTAGTGTGGGTGCTGGGAACTGAACTCTAGTCTCCTGACAGCTCAGTAAATGTTCTTCACAGAGTATTCTTTCCTGGCCCTGGTTTAATCTATTTTAAATAATACTTTCAATGAAGTCCTTGAACAATTATCCCAACAGCTCTGCAGATTCCAGTTAAGATTTTATTCTGAACAATAGAATTGCTGCTATCTAATGTGAATTGCACCCAAGGTTAATCCTTGTCTCTACTTTTACAGTTGTACTGAAATTTAATACTTGTCCTGGATTAAAAGAAACATTATACAAATTAAAGAAACTCTATATTAACAATAATCATAAAATGCATTTGTGAGTTAGAAAATTATGATGCATATTTTTAATTGAAAATAATTTTGCTGTCTCTGCTTGAATACATTAATATTAGGTATTCATTCTCTATTTCAAGTCTTTTCTCTTTAATCACTTAGGTCATCTGAATACATTCCAATTATTTTTAATTATTCAACAGCATTTACAATTTAGGCTGCTCAAAATACCTAAAATAATGGAAACTAATTCTCCATGAATAAAAATTAAAAATCACAAGTTTTTAATATCATGATTATTTCCATATCATGCCTGAAAGCTCAAAAGTCAAACACACATATGTAAAGGTATGATTGCACTTAATGTAACTGGTAATAAATAGGAAAACTCAGTAGACGATTTCATTTTTTTTTTTTTTTTTTTGGTCTTTTTGAGGCAGGGTCTCCCTGTAACCTCAGCTGTCCTGGAACTCACTATGTAGACCAGGCTGGTCTTGAACTCACAGAGATCTGCCTGCCTCTGCCTCCCAAGTGCTGGAATTAAAGGCATGAACCACCACATCCAGCAGTAGAGTTTTTCTTAATAATAAAAGGTTTAATGTACAAGTTTATTTTGAAGCTATCAGTAATAATATTAAATTGTGCCTTTTAGCTGAAGGCTCTGAGTTTGTTCAACATTGCAAAGGGAACAAAATTCCTATACACCTTCTTTGTAACTCTAGCCTTCTTAAACCATCTGTTAGAAGAATACCAGTTTCTTCTACTCTGCCCAAATGTTAAGTTTTTGGTTTGTATCACTTTATTCTTCATTCTTATCAACTGCACTCCACACATGTTCCATAGAGATTACTTATTCACTCTATTATCATACTAGTATTGAGAATAAAGCTTGACTGACTTTATAGACACAAAAAACACTCAGATACCTTATTAAGGAAAATTAATATTTTAAAGTAATGGCCTCAGTCACCT
>NW_008360303.1:1742951-1753234 GCF_000622305.1 Nannospalax galili
GCAGTGGACCATTTTATATCAGAATCTTGATTAACTGAATTTTATTTACTCTCCTGCAGAAACCTTATCCTATTTTATGGTGTGTGTGTGTGTGTGTGTGTGTGTGTGTGTGTGTGTGTGTGTACAAAGTAATCATTTGATGTGAATCAATGAGTTTGTAATGATCACTTTACTGTATTTTGTGAATGAATGTCAAGGTCATTTATAATTTATTGGGTGTTTTGACCATTCTGGATAATTATTATCCATTTAAAATTTAGCAATGTGGAAGGAGGCACCTTTACTTTTTCAGAGAGATTAATATTGTAAAATTTCTCAGAATGTAAGTATGTATTTATGTTTCAGTAACTTAGTCATCATATAAGCCAAAATAATTTTTATTGAAACATGGAATTAGTCAATGATTGGTAAATTTTGATAAAAAAGATGTTTAATGATATATAGTTAAATTTGGTAAAAATTAAATATTGGTAATAAAGACAATCACCTAATGGGTTATTTTATAAACTATATCATTAAAATAATACTCTTTTAAAGATAATAATTTCATTAATTGTCTGAGAATTTCATATAATGTAAATTGATCATATTCTATCCATCTTCTCTATTTCCCCTCAAAAGTATCCCATCTCCCTAACTCCAACAAACTTTGTTTTCCTCTTTTCTTTTTAAGATCAGTGAGTCCAATTTATGTTGCCCAAATTTTCAGGTGTGAGTCTATCCTCTGGAGCTTGGATGGCCTACCAGGGGCCACACCCTTAAAGACACTGTCTCTCTCTCTCTTTCCAGCCCCTATCATTTGCCTATAGCTCTGCATCTAGAGTTGGGACTTCTTACCCACCTCACCCTTCTTGCTAGGATTTTTTCTATTTGGGTTTCTGCAGGTATTTTTCATGTTGCCATAACAATTAGATTACATGTGTGAACATGTCCTATTGCATGCAGAAAACATTTTCGTTGTAGTCACCCACTGCCTCTGGCTCTTATAATCTTTTTGCCTTTTCTGAAATGTTCTGAAATTTTACTCATTGGGTGCTTCTGGCTCTTACAATAGTTTGCAACTTCTGAAATGTTCTGTGAGACTTCAGAGGAGATGGTATAATATAAATGTCATATTTAAGGCTGTGCAATGTGAAGTCTTTTATTTTTGTCCCTTGATTAGTTGTAGGTCACTGTTTTAATCACCATGTACTGTCAAAAAAGTTTATCTTATGAAGGTTGAGAGTTGCACTAATCTGTGGATATAATGATAAGTCATAAGGACACAGTTCAATTCTATGTCCATTTTGCAAAATAATAGTAGGATAATACCTAGGGTCTATGATCTATCTAGCCACAGATGGTTGGCCATCATTAGCTTATCAGATGTGGGTTCCATTTTGGTGACCATGCCTTAAATCCAATTAGAAAGTGTTTGGCTCCTATCACAGCATTTGTGCCACTACTGCACCAGTTGGCATATCATGATAGGCCAGTCATTAATGGTGCTCAAACAGTTCACAAATGGATAGGATTGAGGGTCAGTACAGATTTATTTTTCTGTGTTCTATGTTTGAGGTATGTAGTGTCTTCCTTAGTAGGGTCTTATCATCAAATTCTAGTGGGTAAACGTGCAATGACAATAGTCAGTAGTGTTTGGGGATCTATGACCCCACTGGAAATAATTCCAAAAGAAGTAACCAATTTCTGGCATTGGGATTTCTATTTGCTAGCATGTGGTTTCTGGTACATATATTGTTCCCCCACTATAAGGTAACTCCATTTTAGCATTTTCTTTAATGTATATGAGTGTTTTACCTGAATGTATGTAAATGTACCATGTGCATGCCTGGTGCCCTTGGAGGCCAGAAGAGGGCATCAGACATCCTGGAATTGGAGTTAAAGGTGGGTGTTAGACATCTATCTTCTAGATGAACAGCGAATTCTCTTAAGTACTGTGCCAACTCTCCAGCCTTCATTCAAACTATTTTTATACATGTATATGTATATGTTTTAGGAAATTTCTACAGTAATAGCTTTCCTAGTGACCTTTTCAAGAGGCCTTTAGTGTTAATTGTTCCTCTGCCCTGCTGTCCTATTCTCACCCCTTTTGTCCCTTTTGATCTTTTATTAATACCCTTTCCCCCTTTCATATCACTCCATTCTATCCCCATCCCAGAAAATTTTTCCATTGTGAAATGTACCTCATTTTCATTAACCATTCACCCTATATACCCAATCATTACTTAATATCACCATTGTTCTTACCCTCCGGAGCTTGATGACTGTACTGCTGAAGACATCCCTTATTTAATTAGTCCCTCAGTCTCATCTGAACACATCTACTGCAATGAAGCAGGCTAGTAGTAGCCCCATGGCATGACTCCAAGGTTTGTACACTTCCAAATCAATACTATACTGAATGTTGCAAGAGAGTCCTAGGGTATGTTTAAATTATTGATATTCAAATTATATTAAAATATTTAACAGTACTTCCTTTAAAATTCTTTCTTCTGTTAATGTGCATTGTACCTTCTAGTATTATGAAAGCTAGCCAGTAGCAGACAGTAACAGCTCGATTTATCTTTGCTCAATGTCTCAAGTATGTAATGTCTTCAGCAATGAAGCTGACCATCAAGTTCTGGTGGGAAACCAACTACAATGTCAATATCTTGACTTGAGTGTCTATGGGATGCCCTTGGTTAACAACTCTTAAAGATGGAGACTTTCATGGCATTAGACTGTTTATTTGCTATCCTGTGTTTACTGGAAGGATCAATGTTTCCCTGTTATAGGGTAACTGCACTTAAATTCTTTTTCTTTTGATATGTATATATTTTAAGAAATGCCTATGGCAGTAAGTAACTAAATGATACAGTGCTAATTATCCTTCCCTAGTCCTCTGCCATACTTCCTGGTCCCAATCCTCTGCCATGCTTCCTGTTCCCCACTGCACTTAACCATTCTTATCTCATTATTCCCCTTTCCTCCATTGTATCACTGTGTTCACTATCTTATATTAATTATACTTCACTTACAATGTGGAAAAAAACAGATTACATGAGTAATCCTAGCACCTAGAGGTTTGTGAAAGGACACTGAATTTGAAGGTAGCTTGCTGGTGAGTTTCAGAACAACCTGGACTATGGAGTGAGACCCTGTCTCAAACCAACAAACAAAACAAACAAATTGAAATGTGAAACAACTTGCAATTATGTTAACACTAAATATACATAAGAGAATGAAGTTATACAGATATTTTTATGCCTGCACGCACAAATGTCTATCTGTAGCTGTGCTTTATTCAGCACAACTCATTTGGTATCATTTCCAGCTGAATTAAAGATCCTCACTTCATTTCCAGTAAACTTCAGAAGGACACCGAAGACTTTCCAGAAACCCACTGAGCTGTCTGCAGTAGATTTTTATGAACACATGACCTGTAAAGCAGCTTTTAGAATTTTTCTTTTGAGTATTCATTTAAAGTCCTAAAATTTGTAAAGCAATTTATATGATGTTCATCTTTATAAATAAATATGTGAGTCAGAAGATGTGGAAGGAAAATTCTTTGTGAGATAATTTATTGTTTTGTTGTTGGATCAGTTTGTTTTCCTAAAATCATACAAGGTAAATTGTCCTTTGTACATCACCGATATTTTTTAATATTCACAAGGTATAATAGAGGGAATAATTACCAGAAAATATTACATCCTAATTAAATAATGCAAAACATTGCAATATGCTACAAAGGCACTTATAAAACATTGCATATATTTAAATTTTATAAATACTCTCATAAGGACAGATTTTATATGATTTATATTCTTGTAAATATGTAAAGTATTTTACAATAGTTTAATGACACTAAAATGCTAATTAATGATGCTTGACAAAAATCAAGGGCTTTCACAGTTTGACTCAAAGCAGTAGAGAAATTATTTCCTAGAGCATTACAAGCCTGTAATTTTTAAATTACACCCTTTCTTAAGTAAATTAATTTTAAACATGGCCTGGGAATAATTAAGAGGTAATGAATAGAATTAAAATTTCTAGACTTTGTATTTCACTGAGGATGATAGAAATATAGAAAACCAAGTAGGAAACCATTATCAGTGAAGACTGAGTCGGAAACCATTATCATAGAAAACCTTGTGGGAAACCATTCTCACCTAAGATGACAAAAATGTATCAAGATTTTACATCATTATTTTAAATTTTCATTTTCATTTTGTCTTGATAAAACATGATATGCTTGAAGAGAATAGTTCCTAGTAAATGACAACAGCAATTGCCAGGAGCCTTCAAAATACTTCCCTCTACTCTTTTTGTTTTTCTTTTTTTCCTTTGGGTTTAAATATATGTAAATGACTTGTGGGTTCTAGCAGACTTACCTCACAAAATATTGGTTAGTTATTTTTATAATTATTAAATTTCCTGATAGAACTATAAAATTAGATGGATTTGTGTTTAACCGCTAAAAATCATTTATGTTTGTCAGTAGCAATGATGAATAATTAATTACACATATCAATGTTAATATTGAGAAGGAAAATTTCTTGTATTTAAAATAACCTATTTGGAGAACTTACTATGAAGAATTAATTTAAGAGCTCTATTAAAAAAAATTATTCTACCTTAATATCTCCAATATTTGTGCTCTTCACTTATAAATACCGACAAATGCTAGCTAAACTTAAATATAATTATGTTAGACATCAATGTTCTACAGGTAAAACTGGCACATCATAATACACAAATTAAGTCATTTTATTCTTATCAGGACACTAAATACAAAATAGGATGACTATCTTCAAAGTCCAGAGTAATTTTTCCAAAATCAATTTCTAGTTAATTTTCTTTACCCAAAACCCACTTTCATATTTTCTTACTTCTAGAAGTTTGATGAACTTTATTGACTAATATTTTTATAACACCAGGTATTAAAATCTACCACCTTCTCAATACAATCACATTTCATCATTCCCCTTAGCATGTCCATTAACTGTGTTGACAGTTGAGAAGAAATATGTCCATAAAAAACTGATTTAAATGATAAAATAAGAAATCATAGCATATATTAATATAATTTTTGAAAATTTCATACAGGAGCATATTGTATCTATATCATATGCATCACTATCCTCTCCACCTCCAATTCCTCCTGGTCAAACCATCTCTCCTACTGACACACATACACACTCCATCTGGAATTCTTGACCCTTTTTGATATCACACACACACACACGCACACACACACACACGCCAAATTTAGACACCCCCTTCCCCATTCATGCCACTATGTACACCCCTCAGCAAACCTCATGCATTCAGTTACATATGCTAAATCCTATCCAGTCAAGCATTTGCACCAGATCTCCTTCAGTGCAAATTCATCCATTGGAGTGTAGTCAGTATATCTAGAGATGTTAAGGAAGATCTGCTCTCCCTTACCCAGAAGTAAACAGTTACCACCTGTTCCCAGGCTAAGCCCAGCCTGAGGCTCATTTCCCTCTTTCCACTCTGGATCCTTGTCTGATTGAGTTGGCAAGGGTCTTGTGCATGATAACATGGTTGCTGCAAGTTCACATGAGCAAGCTTCCAGTTATCTGAAAGCCACTGTCTCTATGTTCCTATAGCAATCCTGGCTCTTAGAATCTTTCCAGCACCTCTTCTCCAATGAGTAGTGGGAGGGTGAGGACTAATGTAAGAGTCCTGTCCAGGGACACACACTCTGCAGTTTCTTATTAACTAAAACAGCCATTTTTTTCCGGTTTGGCTTTTATACTCAGAGTAGTGTTTGCCTTAGAGAATTCACGAATTTTTCTCTATTTTTCCCATTTTCTGAGTGAATTGTTTTGGAGTAGCATTATTATTTGGTTAACTATTAGTAGAGTTTAATTATAAGTCCAACTGTATTTAAAAATTGTTTTTATGTGTATGAATGTATTGTCTCCATGTATGTAAGTGCACCCATGTGTGCAATGCCAGGGGAGAATGTTGGATGCCCTGGAACTGGCTTGTTAGATGTCATGTGGCAATTCGGGAACTGAACCCAGGTCTTCTGAAAAGCAGACATAAATAAATATTGAGCCATCTCTCCAGTTCCCCCATCTGTATTTTTTTTTAAAGATAATACATTATGAAGGGCAATTAATTTAGCAGTGTACTTTCCTATTTAATGGTTAAAAATCTTAGTATGACTCAATTAGGTAGGAAATCAAAAAATAAAGTGTGTATCATCATATTTAAATTTCTGATGTCCTTATTTTCTTAATGATATGATTATCTTTTTGCTTTACTTTTCCATAGTACCAGTTTCGCATTATCTTCTGTTAACATTTAGCAAATATTTTGTAGGTTTTTATCATTGTCCCAATAATTACCTTTACAGTTTGAATTTTCCCTAAGGAACAACATAATTATTGATACATAAATATTTATAGTCACAAGTATTTCTTATTTTCACTCATCCCTTTTCAGTGACAATGTTTATTGTGATATTAATCTATAACAGAACGTGACTTAAAATGGATTTCTGTACATTATATGTAAACTATATATAATGTAGAGAACATACTTTAAATTGCATTATCTTTTAGTGATTTTTCTCTCCAGAAACAGTTTCCTTTTCCCAAGTAATTCATAATATTTTAGAGTCTGAATACATATTAATTCTATAAATTAAAATTATATAATATAATTTCAGATTATATTCATATATAAATCAAATATAATTATATGAAATTTAATATATACATATAGATATGATTGTATGTTGTATCATATATACAATATGACTAATTATTCCAGTAACTAATTCACTAACTTCAATATTTGACCAAATCTTATATCCTGGTTTTGTTTTATTGTTTAAATTTTCTTATATGTCTTAATATTATTTGTTTTTATATGTGTGTGTTTGTGTGATGAGTGATGTTTATAAGTACAGATGCTTGCCTGACATGGCATGCATGTGAAGGTCGGAGGATAACTTTCAAGGTTTGATACTCTCCTTTCAGTATAGGTCTTGAGGATCAAACTCAGATTATCAGACTTGTACTTCAACTGGTTCCACCTGATGAACTACCATCCTGGCTCTATTTTTTGTATTTTGTTTTGTTTTGTTTTTCCAGTATTTCTTTCAACAATCTCCTAAAATGATTCAACATCAAGGTAACCCTTTGTTTTCAAGAATAAAAATTCAGGTGGGCCATTTCCTGTCATTCAGAGGCAGGGTCATAGATGAGTTTGGTGCATTTGCATTGTTTGTATTGGCCTCTGTCTTCCTGGTGCTGGGATTAAAGGTGTGAGAGACCGTTACTAGCCTGAAGCTGGTTTTGATTGATCACAGCCTTGATAGATGGCCAGATGCTCTATTATTTCTCTCATTGGTATAAATTCCGTGTCTTCTATAGAAAATCAGATCTACGTGAAATTGCCATAGCTAATTAGATAAATGGGAACTGTGTTAAGTGACTCAGATACAAGATGTCATTTTAATAACCTGTAGTCATTAAACTTCATATTCAAATAATTTAGAGGGCTATTTGAGTTCATATGTTCTTTAGATATTTATCAGAAACCAAATTTTATAACAAGTACTCTCTATTCATAAATTATCTATTGCTTTTGGGAGTGGAAATAGGTTTTGCTGTTTGATTTCACACTAGGATGAGGTAAAATTTGTTTCACTATCAGTCTTACAAAATTTGGACTCATTTCTACTATATCCTCCAAAAACAATTTGCTTACACAAAGCCAATTTGTAGACTAAACTTCAAACATATTCTTTCCATTAAACCTAAAGTAAATTAGGAATACTGTGAAATCAATCCAAGGACTCATACTTGACAAGTTTTCTCCTACTGAGGTATACTTGCAGTCATATAGAATTACTTTATATAATTTCTCTGGGTTTTATATGGAATAGATTTTAAATTTATGAAGCAAAGTTGAGATATGTGTAATAATTCCTCAGCCATTTTATTTATATGTAATACATTAAACAAATTATGAGTTAAAGACATTAACTGACTTCAAAAAAACTATGAAATTATAAATTATCATGACAGATTTTCACCAAATAAATAGTATTTAAAATGGGTGGGTGTACTGTTATCATAATCTCTTGCCTGATCAACTCCTATAAATACTTAAGTTTTCCTAATCTCACCACATCTACATTATTTTCAGTGGCTCTACCAGATGCATTTTCTCGAGCACTTTTTCTCATCTCTCTTCATCATTGCTCATTAGTGACCTCCCATCATGTTTCACAGAGAAAATAGATGCTTCCTGTTGTCTGTAATATGCTTTTACCAAGATGGATCTGAAGAGGTCTTCTTAAGTATGCATATTTTGTTGCATTGCAGCCCTGATTTAAATTATTTAAATTATGTCTGTCTATGTTTATAGGAGGCTTTTTAGATGTGTTGTGGGTGAAATCATGTTTCCTCTTCCAGTTAGCTTCTTCCTTGCTTTACTGTGCTATAGTAACCATATTATTAAACATTGGTTCTTGCACTCTCCTTCAGAGGTAGAGTAACCAACAGACCTTTGGCCCATTAAGTTGTTGAGAAATTCTAAGGAAGGGAAAGAATTATTGTCTTCAGATATAAAAATTGAAATATGTAAGTAGTAGTTTATGTTTTCAGCAAGCACATTTCTCAAATAAGACAGTATTGAATATAATTTTAATATCAATACATATTAAACACAAGATGTAAAATAGACTTGGGCACTGTGGTAACACAATTAAATCCTTAAACTACCTAAAATAACAAACACTGTAAAGGAGAGAATATAATTTGACTCATACACTGGAAACATATATTTATAAAAATATTTAAGGTTTTTCTCATCACATAGTCAATAAATAATAACATGTTCACATTATCAGAATATCACAAAATTTATACATTGTGCATTATTTAGGTCAGGATGCTTTATAAATTCATTCATAAACTGACCCTTTCTAATGTCCTCTGTGATTAACTGCTATCAATCTCATTTTTTTTTTTACTGTTTTAAAATGAAGTTGAGACCCTTGTTTTAGGAAGATCAGGTCTTCCCCATCTAGCAGCAATCAGTTGCCAACATTTCTTTAGATAGGATTGGGGTCTGCTGTCCATTTTCCCAGTTCTATGCTAGGTTACTGTCTGGGAGTCTCTTGGGCCACCCTGGCCAACAATTCAAAGGAAGGTATCTCCTGTCTGGCATTGTTTCTTGTTATGTAGCCTTTAACTATGCACTCTTAAAGAATATATGCACTACATCATGTCTGCATTTATACATCAACTATTCAGTCTAAATGAACAAATAATCAAAGGTTAACTCATAAAAAGAAACAGAGTCTCAAAATTTAGGTTTAACCACCATTATGATGAACTGTGCTAAGTGATGTTAGTTCTTTTTTTGAAAATATAAATTAAAAAAGATTTAGCAAAGGTAATTCCACATATCTGATCAAGTGATGCATTGACTGAATGATTTACATGAAAGTGGATAACAAAAGAACAACACTTATGGGGCTGGGGAGATAGCGCTGTGGTTAAGATCACTGTTTTTGCAGAAGACCTGGGTTCAAATCCCAGCACCCACATGGCAGCTAACAGCTGTCCATAACTCCAGTTCCAGGGTATTCAACAGTCTCTTCTGTCTTCCGAGGGCATTGCAAGACACGAGTGTACTTACCTACATGCAGGCAATACACACATACACAGAAAATAAAAATAATAAAGTATTTTTAAAAATTTTATTTATTATTTTTGTTTTTTGTGTATGCGCGTATTGCCTGCATGTATGTGAGTGCACTTGTGTCATGCAATGCCGCGGAAGTCAGAAGAGTGCTTTGGATTCCCCTGGAACCGGAGGTAAGGTAAGGTAAGCCGCCTTATGGGTGCTGGGAATTGAACCTGGGTCCTCTAGCAAGAGCAGTCAGTGCTCTTAACCACTGAGCCATCTCTCCAGCCCCATAAACAAAGTATTTTTTAAAAAGAACCACAATTATGTACCATAATATGTATTTAATATATTGGTAGTCAATGAAAACCAATAAAATGATGAACCTATCAAACACATACATACCCATGTATAGAAGAACATTGAAAGTGGAGTACATATTTGCATGAATAATGTTATATTTGCCTATTTGTGAAAAATAAGCATAAAGGGAAGTAAAATGAATCTTTTATAGTAACCAAGTTCTTAAAAATTCAAATGAATTATTTGTTTATAAAATCTCAAATAGAAATCAAAGATATAAACTAAATAAATGTGTTTATTACAACTTTCAATATACAAGA
>NW_008360303.1:1753410-1773803 GCF_000622305.1 Nannospalax galili
CATTATTTTCACATTGATTAACAAACTAATCCATTTTTATTTACATATAACTAAACTTAAATAGAATTTTTATCACCTAAATATTTTATGCAATGTTTAAATATAAAAATAATAACTTTTATGTATAGACAGCCACACTTTTATGCAGATAAAAATTAAATAGGTCACGTAAAATATTTTTATGAAAAAGGTAAGATTATTTTGACCAAAGCCAAAATTATGCTGATAGTAAAGTTATAGTTTCAGTTAACTTAAATATCCTGTCCATTTTAAAGTTTAATAATTTAAGCAATCTCAAATATATTACCTGAAATGCTCCTCTTGCAAAATGTTGTTTAGGCTTCTACAGTTTAAAAAATTTGTACTAATGAAGTCCAGTATTCTGTGATATAGGAATATTTCAACATTTCTATGAGCAATACACAGTTCAAAAAGGAATTAAGGAGACCTGCTCAGCCAGGACTCTGGTAAATCAGATCAAACTGATGGCTTCCCTATGTAATTTCTCTCATCTACCCCCACTCCATCCACTGGCAGACTATCTCACAGGCTGGTTCCAATTCCTTCATCTCAGGAGGACTAGCTACCCCATTTCTCTCATCCACCCCATCACCTGCTGGGCTCTGATAGGTGGCTCTAATTCCTTCACCTCAAATCCCAGGAAAAGCTTCCCAAACCAGATTAAAACTTAACCCTACCTTAGATACCTAAGTATTCACTCAGTCCAATCACTGCCATATTCCCAGCCTCTGGATCAGGCAGACAGAGTGCTGAGTCAGGGTTCTCACCAGCCTACTACTCAGCAAGAACTTGAAATACCCAACAATTTGTCTTCCATATCCAAACAAAAGTAACAAAGCTGCATAAAACAATAATAACAAAGCCAAAATTAAATTAAACAAAAGCAGAGTAGACGTTTCTGTTGAAGACATAATCAACAAAGAATATCCATCTGCCCAAGAAGCAACATAAAAACACACACAATTGAAAACCAGGAAAATATGTCCCCAACAAAACTCAAAAGTCCTAAAGAAGTGCACAACATTGAGAATCACTCTGTAGAACCCCAGGACACAGGATTTAAAAGAACAATAAAAAACATAATCAAAGAACTTCAAGAACACATCAACCAACAACTCAAAGAACTCGAAGAGGAAAGGCATAAACTTCTGACAGAAGCCAAAGAAATGTATAATTATGCAGCTTAATGAAACATCAAATACAATTCAAAATTTGAAAAGTAAATTCACTAAAGAGATAGAAATAGTGATGAAAACCCAAATAGAAATGGACATGGGACTGAATAACTCAATAAACCAATTAGAAACAAAAAGAGAAAGTCTCATAAACAGAATGAATGAAATGGAAAACAACATGTCAAGACTGGAGGATAAGGTTGAAAATCTGGGCTCCTTAAGCAAAGACTATGTAAGAGTCTAAGAAATACAGGAACAGAATACTTGGGAAATGTGGGACAACATGAAATGACCAAATCTGCATAGTATAGCCATACAGGAAGGAGAAGAAAGTCAAACAGATCTTCAATAGGATTATAGAAGAAAACTTCCCTAAATTAAGGAAAAAATATTCCTATAGAAATTCAAGAATCACAGAGAACACCATTAAGATATGCTCAGAATAGAAAGTTCCCACACCACAGCATATCATAGCAAAAACATGAAATGTACAGAACAAAGAGAGGGTGCTGAAAGCTGCTAGAGAAAAACAGCAAGATACATATACAGGAAAACCCATCAGAACTGCAGCTGACTTTTCAAAGCAAACTATGAAAGCCAGAAGAGCCTAGAACAAAGTATTCCAAGTTCTAAACAACCATGGGTGCTAACCCTAAATACTTTATCCGGTGAAATAATCTCTCAAGGTCAAAGGGAAACAGAAAAATTTCCATGACACAAATTGGCTGAAAGAATTCATATCTCCCAAAACACCACTACAGAGAATACTTGAAGCAATACAAAGAACAATGAAAGGAATGAGTATGCCCAAGAGTCTACAGAAAGAAAATAAAGGTTCAATGACGGAAACACAAAATAGGTCCACAAACACAATGAACTTAAAATGACAGCATATAATGCACACCTTTCAATAATAACACTAAATATCAATGGCCTCAACTTTCCTGTCAAAAGACACAGGATGGTTCAGTGGATCAAGAAAGAAAACACATCTTTTTGTTGTCTTCAAGAAACTCATCTTACCTTCAAGCAAAGATGCTATCTTACAGTGAAAGGATGGAAGAAAATATTCTAAGGAAATGCCCTATGAAGCAACCTGGTGTTGCAATTTTATAATCTAACAAAATAGACTTCAAATAAAAACTCATTACAAGATACAAGGAGGGTTACTTCATTCTAGTTAAAGGAACAATTGACCAAGAAGATATTACAATCATGAACATATATGCACCAAACTCTAGAGCACCCAATTTCATAAAATCAGTAGTCCAGGACTATAAAACAGAGACAGACACCAACTCAGTGATAGTGCAAGACTTTAATACCCCACTGTCTTCAATAGACAAAAAAAAAAAAAACTGGACAGGGAATAAACAGAGGGATGTCTGAACCAAATGACAAACTACATGAAATGGACCTAACAGATATATACTGAATATCCCACGAACCACTGAAGAGTACACTTTCTACTCAGCAGCTCATGCAAGTTATTCTAAAATTGACCACATTCTGGCACAAAAAACAAATCTCAACAAATATTTAAAAACTTGAAATAATTCCATGCCTTCTAATAGAACACAGTGTAGTAAAGCTTATAATCAACGGTAAAAGAAGTTCTAGTAAATACATGAACTCATGGGAATTAAACAACATATTCCTGAATCATGAATGGGTCAAAGAAGAAATTAAGATAGAAATAAAAGTATTCCTGGAACAAAAGGAAAATGAGAACACAACACAACAAGACCTCTGAGACCCCTTAAAAACAGCCCTAAGAGGGAAGTTTATAGCTCTTAGTGCCTTCTTTAAAAAATTAGAAGGAGCACATGTAAATGACTTGACAATACAACTCAAAACCCTGGAAAATCAAGAAGAAACCAAACTTAAACCTAGTAGATCGGAAGAAATAACAAAACTAAGAGCAGAAATTAATTAAATAGAGACAAAGAAAACAATTCAAAAACATCAAGGAATCCAAGATCTGGTTCTTTGAAAGGTTAAACAAGATAGACAGGCCCTTAGCCAAGTTAACAAAAAGAATGAAAGAACAAATCCAAATCAACAAATCAGATAAAAAAGTGGTAACATCACAACAGACACCACAACAATTCAAAACATTGTAAGGGAAAAGTTTAAAAATCTATATTTTATTAAATTTGAAAATGTAAAAGAATGGATGAACTTCTAAAATCATGGCCACCACCTAAGTTAAACAAAGAGGAGATCAACATCCTAAAGAGACCCATAATAAATAAGGAAATTGAAACAGTAATACAAAACCTTCCAATAAAAAAGCCCAGGCCCCGATGTTTCACAGCAGAAATCTACCAGACATTCAATCTACAACCAATAGTGCTTAAATTATTCAAAAATATAGAAATAGAATGAGAACACCCAAATTCCTTCTATGAAGATAGTATCACTAAAATAGCAAAACCAGGTGAAGATACAACAAAAAAGGAAACTATTGACCCATACCCTAAATGAACATAGATACAAAGATATTCAACCAAATACTTGCAAACTGCATACAGACACTCATCAAAAATATCATCCACCACAATCAAGTAGACTTTATTCCAGAGATGCAGGCATGGTTCAACATATTTAAGTCAATAAATATAATAAAACATATAAATGGATTTAAAGACAAAAAACACACACGGTCATCTCAGTAGATGCAGAAAAGCATTTGACAAAATCCAGTATGCATTCATATTAAACGTCCTACAAGGAGTTTGTATGGAGGAAATATACCTCAACATATTTAAATCTATAATCAACAAACCCTTAGCAAACATCATCCTAAATAGAAAACCTGGAAGCATTCCCATTAAAATCAGGAACCAGACAGGGCTACCCACTATCTCACTCCTTTCTAATACAGTGCTTGAAAATCTTACAAGAGCAATAAGACAAGAGAAGAAAATAAAAGAGTACAAATTGAAAAGAAGAGATCAAATTATCAGCATATGCAGGTAATATGATATTATAGATAATACAGCACAATAATTTCACTAGAAAACTGTTAAAATTTATTAATATTTTCAGTAAAGTGGCAGGATACAAAATAAATCTACAAAAGAATCAATAAATTTTCTATAAACTAATAATGAGCAATCAGAAAAAGTACTTGAGGAAACCCTCCCATTCTCAATTGCCTAAAAAAAAATAAAATATTTATGAATAAACTTAACCAAACACATTAAAGATCTGTACAATGAAAATTTCAAAACTCTAAAGAAAGAGATAGAGGAAGACACTGGGAAATGGAAAGACCTATCATGATCATGGATTGGTAGAATCAATATTGTAGAAATAGCCATCTTTAAAAAAAGAAAAAACAAACAAAAATTAACCATCTTACCAAAAGCAATTTATAGATTCAATGTAATTCCAATCAAAACACCCACAAAATTCTTCACAAATATTCTTTGACAAAAACCTCCTAAAATCCATATGAAATCACAAAAGACCCCAGATAGCCAAAACAATCTTGGACAAAAAGAACAATGCTGGGAGGGGGATCACCATACCAGATCTCAGATTATGTTACAGAACTATAGTTATAAAAACAGCATGGTACTGACACAAATACAGACATGTAGATCAATGGAACACAATAGAAGGTGTAAATATGAACTCATAATTTCAGCCACCTGGTATTCAACAAATCGTGCTGGCAAAACTGGATCTCCATGTGCAGAAAAATTAAACTTGGCCCTTATCTTTCACCCTGCACAAATGTTAACTCCAGTTGGATCAAAGATCTCAATATAATACCTGAAACTTGGAAGCTTCTAGAAGAAAACATAGGCAGCACCCTCCAATAAATGGGCATAGAAAAGGACTTTCTAAATCAGACACCAGCTGCTCAGGCACTAAGGCCAACAATCAGTAAGTGAGACCTCATTACAAAGTTTCTGTACAGCAAAAGAAACAACTAAGGAAGAGGGGAATAAACCCATTGAGTAGGGTCCAGCAGAGGATTAATCTGCAGAGTATACAAAGAACTCAAAAAAGAATGAAAGAAGAAAATAAACTACCCAATAAAAAGATGGGAGATAGACTTAAACAGAGAGTTCCCAAATGAAGAAATAAAAATGCCCAAGAAGCACTTTAATAGGTGCTCAGTATCCTTAGTAATTAGAGAAATGCAGATAAAAACCATTTTAAGATTCTGTCTTTCCCCAGCCAGATTGGCAAAGGTCAAAAGAACAAAAGACTGCAAATGCTGGAGAGAATGTGGAGAAAGAGGAACACTCATTCACTGCTGGTGGGAATGTAAACTATTGCAATCAATCACTATGGAAAGCAGTGTGGAGAACCCTCTAAAAACTAAAAATGAACCTACCATACGACCCAGTGATATCACTCCTTGGCATACACCCAAAGGACTCATCATGCTGTTGAGATTCCTGTACATCCGTGTTTGTTGCTGCCGTCTTCACAATAAGTAAGAAAAGGGAACAACCAAAATGCCCCTCAACTGATGAATGGTTAATGAAAATATAGTACATATACCTAATGGAGTTCTACTCAGCAGTAAGAAAACATGAAAATATGATATTTACAGGTAAATGGATGAAGCTAGAGAGTGTTTTACTAAGTGATGTGGTGGCTCCAAGAGTTCCATGGCTCTTGGCAAGAGTGCAGTTTGACAAAGTTCCAGCCGAAAGCCAATGGCCACTTCTCTTTTGGTCAAAATCCCTTCCCCAATTACACCTGGTTTTTGTGATTTATATAACCTTCTCTTCTTTAAGTGTTCTGATAACCAAATCTGATGATGGAATGGGAAACAAAACGTGGGAAACCTCTGCCTTTAGCAGAATTTTTATGTTACTGAAGTAAAAGGAAAGTAAAAATACTTCAAATTCTGAATTCATAGTGGGAAAGTCAAATGACACATATGATGATCGCACCATAAGGGAAAAATGGGCTGAAGTAACGTGAGATCTGGAAAAAGCAAGTACAGACTATAAACAAGAGTACAGGATTGCATCACAATTAAATTTGTGATTATAAAAAGGCTTGG
This sequence comes from Nannospalax galili, assembly GCF_000622305.1. Classification (NCBI taxonomy): domain Eukaryota; kingdom Metazoa; phylum Chordata; class Mammalia; order Rodentia; family Spalacidae; genus Nannospalax; species Nannospalax galili. The sequence continues at coordinate 1,759,642 of NW_008360303.1, forward strand.
CTTCCCCCAAGAGGAAAAGATAGCATGCAGTCTCTAGATGCCCTGCTGCCTTTTACAGGATTTTATGATTTTAACCCTGAACGAGGAACTATTGAAACTAAGTTTGGAAAAACTACTTGGCTTAGGGAAACTCCCTCTTGGATAAAAAAGTTAGCTAGATCAGGAAAAAGCTGGTGGTGCATGACCTCTGAAGAAAAATTGCCTATTCTTTTACAGAGACTAAAAGCGATTCCAAAAGCCCTTAAAGATAAATGGCGACAAAATAATAAAGGATATTGAAACAGAGAAAATAATTACACAACTCAAAGAATACAAAACATTCAGAAAGAGACAGCAAAAGGGAGAGGGAAAAGAATAAATTGGAAAATTGGTTAGACAATAAATAAAGAGTTGGTTGTTCCCATTCCCATGAGAAAAATAATTTTCTCAAATATACACGCTGACCTACAAATATTAAATTCAAAAAAAATTAAAGGGCAAATGGGGACAGGCTGTCTCACACTTCTATGGTAAAATAGAAACTGCAAGGCTATAAAGAAAACAATAAAGTTATTGCTTGGCTATCTTAAGAAAAGGTTAATCATTGAACTTTGTACTTTTTTACTTTACTTTTACTGTGATTACTGAAAAACATTGTGCACTGAGAAATACTGTGCAAACATATGCTTTGATTTATGGTCTGATGCTTTATTGTTATTGTAAGCTTTCTAAGTATAACTAAAGGTAGTGAAGGCTGCTTTTTCTGAAGAGAAGAAGAAAAAGATATTTGGGCTGACCTCTCCTGAAGAGGTCAGTCAACAGCCTCTACTAGAGCTGCAACTGTGGTTTCTGGTACAGTCATTTCTGCCACTGCTGTTACCTTCACCCCTTCAGGCCCTGGACTCAGCTGGAGATGGACTCTGGCAGTGAAGTAATACAAAATCAGAAAAGTAAGCAACATGTTCTCCCTCATTTGTGGATTGTAGCACCAGTCCCTTACATGTGAGTATATGAATTCTGATGTAACACCGGGAACCAGGGAAAAGGAAAGGATACGTGGAGGTAAAGAAAAAGATACAATCTGAAAGGGGGATAGTAGAGAACAGAGGTTACCCTAGGGAGTTGGAAAAAGTGGGAGTAATAGGTAGGGAGAAGAGGAGGGAGGGACATGCAAGAGACCATGGTGTGGGAGAGGGAGCAAAATCAGGAGAGGAAAATTGTGGGTGTTGGGAGGTATTGGGGGAATGGTGGGGATAATGGTGCTACTGTGACTAGGGAGAGAAGGAGGAGGGAAGTCAGATGGGAGAAAATAGAAAGTGGAGATGAATGAATTTGGGAGGCTAGGAAACCTAGAGGGAAAAGTGATGCCCTAAAAACCCTATGAAAAATGCACGTAGTGTGTCTGTACGATAATATATATGTATACCTGAGAGATGCTAGGCAGGGAACACAGAGCCAGAGAAAAAAGACCTTCCATATAGTGCCAAGCAGGTCATACAGCACTCATTGAAGCTTCTTTTTGCAACAGATGGAGGCTTCTGGAGAGTTGCATATCTCATCTGGCACAGAGAAACTATGCCTGGGAGGTGCCCTGTACTAGGTGACACATATGCAGTCAAATCTCTACAACTATGGCTTGCTGAACATAGTGGAATAAGGGGTACAGGGAGGGCTAATACACCTCTCAACTCTCACCATTGAGGCTTCTTTGTACATCAAAGTGTGATGCACACAGAAGGCCGCAACAGGCCAAGTTTAGGAGGATAAGAGAATGTAGAGTGTAGGATGGGACTCCTATATGGAACCTCACCCACCTGTGACTCAAGGACCATTGAAGAAGAGGAGACAGAAAGAAAAGAGCCAGGCTGGTTCATGACATAGGAGAGAGCTTAATGATATTTTTTTCTACTAAATGCCATATTAATCTGACTCTTAATGACATTGTTATACCACAGATTAATGTATATCTTAACTATCACTAGAGAAGTTTTTTAATCAGCTGATGGTGATTAACACAGAAATCCACAACTAGACAATGTACAGAGAACAAGGGGCTTCATCGTGCTTATCTCTAAATAGGATTCCTATATAAAACTTCTCACTCCCAAGTCTCGGAGGCAAAGGCGGGGGATGACCACAAGAAAACAGAGTTTCCAGGTAGCTGATCAGTTATGCCTAAGAGTATACTCAAGTCCTACAGAAGCTCAAACCAGACAAAAACCCAACAGAAACATGAGGAAGTACATAAGAAATACCAACTCAACCAGAAAATTTTGGCAAGAGATGACTGCTGGGAGGTGGAAAGACAATCTCTTTCAAGAATGGTTCTTTTGGTATGTTAACCAGAGCCTACAGAGTCTAATTTGTGTTCCCCAAAGTCCATTCTCTATAATAGAATACACTAAATAGGGAAAGGTCAATAGGGGAAAGTGTAGATAGGTGAGGGGAACTAAATGCTATCTAATTATATTGTATAAAAATAAAAAAAATTAACTAACTTAAAAACAATGACAAAATAGAAATTACTTGTATGAAAGTAGATAAAGCTAGGAAGAATAAAATTATTAAAGAATGTCTTTAATTGAGACAAGATAAAATGTGGTAAGACAAAGTTATAAAAAGAAAAACAAAAATAAAGAGTTTGAAAGCATGACACTATTTCTCAGAGTCCCATAATATTGGATTTTACATGTGAAGGAGGTAGTTATTTCTTGCTAGTATCTCTTGTTATTCTTACCTTTCATATGCCATCCTGACCCCCTACTGCCTAGTTTTCACCATCTGATCCCACAACTCTCCATTCCTGTCTCTCACAGTTGCCTCTCTCCCAGACACTGTGGCAAGATGTTCCCAGACTTACTGAGTTGTGATTGATTCCCTGACTTCAGATTCACAGATTGCCCTAGTGTGAAACAATAAGCCTGCTCTCAGGATAAGGCACATACAAGATAATACAATATTGGCATGAACGGAGACAAAACATATTTTTTTTCAGTTATATCTTACTATACAAGAGGAGTCACAGTCACATGAATGGTTAGTCCAGCCTGTAGGCAGGACCTCAGATCTGCTGTCACCTGGAAGCCTGGCTTACCTTGAGTTCCCGACTTTGACTTACTTCTAACCTAAGAGCAGGGATAGGAACTGTAGGCAGTTTTCCACTATTCTCTGCACAACTTGTTTTCTTTCTCCTGGCTTTTCATCCATCCTGTCTCATATTTCGAATTTTCTGAATGCATTCTTTAATTTTGATTATCATCTGCGTCGTGTTAACCTGATTCTATTCTGTGCTCTTATCCCAGAAATCTAGGATACTTTTGAAATTGGATCTTCAAGTGCTTTTTACTGTTTGTTTTGTTTTGGTTTGGTTTGGTTGATTTTCTAATGTCTGCGATGGAGACCATTAGTTTCAGTTCAAAGACTATTTAAAAAAACCTATCAATGTATTTGGTATCTAGCAGGGAGTAGATACATATAGCTGCAAATATTCAAGTAGTACACAGGTAATTCGGGGTTTTTCCAAGTGGTTCAGGTAACCATGATACTAATCAAGTATATTATTTCTCAAAAAGATATCTCTCAGTGTCTAATGACACCTAGTGACAGAAAAAATAACTCAGATTTTAATTAGTAAGTCTAGTACCACTGAATTATGTGTTCTTGGTGAGCTGATTCATCATTATTTAATGGCATTCTTTATCTCTGATAATTTTTATTTCTTGAAGTCTGCTGTATGTGAAATTAATGTTAATGACTACCCCTTCTTTTTGATGAGTGTTGTGATAGTATGTATTCCTCCATTTGCTTCTTTCTAATCTGTATGTGCTTTGATTTTTTTTTTAATTTCAATTGAATTTTTGTGTATTTTATATAGAAGATGTCAGTGAATCACAATTGTCTTTGTACCACCTTGTCCACTGGCATTCTCCCATAGCTCTCCTCCCACTGGAATTTATACTTTATGTCATTTGTGTTAAGGCCTATTATGTCATGTTATTTTCCCAAACCCTTGTCAGTGCAAGTTCATCCCCTGAGGTCCAGTAAACCTATCCAGAGTCCCTCGCTTTAGGAAGATCAACTCTTCCACACCCAACCATAATCAGTTGCCAATATTTATTTAGGTAAGATTGGGGGTCTGCTGTCCTTTTAGCCAGTTCTATGCTAGGCTTTTGTCTGCTTGAGTTTCCATGGGTCTTGTTTAGGCTGACACCATTGAAGTACAGTCTTATGAGTAGGGTCCCAGGAGCTTGTAGGTCTCCATTTCCATATGGTCATGTACCTCCTCCTAGCCTCCCACAGTCACTCTGTTCCCTCTACCACAAAGATCCCTGTGCCTTGGGCAAGTGGAATTTAATATAGGATTCCAGTCCAAGGACCAGCATTCTGTGGACTTTTAATATCTGCTTTGGCCATTTGTTACCTTTTGTGTTTCTGGTCCTCTGCTGCATGAAGGAGTTCATTGATGACAGTTGAGAAATGGATTAGTGTTCTTTTCATCCCTTGTTCTATGTTCTGTAAGCCTTAGGTGTAGAGGTTGCATTGTAGATGTGTCACTTTGGCCTGGGCAATTCATATACAACGTCTGTGTGTGACCAGTTGTGATGTTTTATAATAGTCTCTGTATGATGCAAAAGAAGCTTCTTTAATGAGTGGTGACTGGGATATTTGTCTGTAAATATAAGGAAACTTTTTTTTTTGCACATGCACATAGTGAAAAATTACATTAGTCAAAGGATGTGACAGTCTTATGATTTTCTCTAGGATCTATGACATCTCCAGCCATGTGTATTTGGCTATGTTTACAGTACCACACCTAAGTTTCCTCTCACTGAATGGGCTTTTAGTCCAATTAGGTAGCTGTTGATTGTCCCCAAGCCAAAAAGGCCTCTACTGCACCAATGGTGCATGCTGTGTCAGCCATTGATCTCTTTTTTTTGTCTTGAAACAGATTTTGGGCCGTAGATTGAGGTTTTCACTTGGCACCTTCCTATTGTTCTCCAAAGTGTGAGAGCTAGCCTTCAGGAGAAGTGGCCTCCAGGTCAGTTTCAGCTCCATTCCTCCAAATCCTGTGTCTAAAGTATGTTCTAACTTCAGCATTATGGTCTTGCCTTCAAGCTCTGTGACGCAATCAAGAAATCTGGCAATAATCTGTGTAATCCTGGGAATCTTTTGTACCACCCTAGCTAATAACTCAAAGGGAGGCTACTCCAGTCTGGCACTGTTTCTTGTTATGTAGCCTTTAGCTATACATGTGGACTCATGTAGAGATACTGTATGTGTAATTTGTCATTAAATTATTGGACTTCTATGATACCCTCTGTTTCTTTTTTTTTTTTTTTTTTTTTTTTTTTTTTAACTAAAACGACATTGTTTCTCTTTCATCTCTCTCTCTGTCTAACATCTCCACCATGGCTTCCCCGTTTAAAATGTCCCCATTTTCAACACTCATCCCTTGATAAACCAGTTTTCTGTGGCCCCACGTCCCTAGGATCTGAAGGAAGAGTTTTCAACAGAAGAAATAAAGATGGCTAAGAAACATCTTAAAAGGTTTTCAACATGTTCAACATCACTAGTAAATTGGGAAATGAAAATTAAAACCACTTTAAGATTTCATCTTACCCTAGTAAGACAGGCTAAGATCAAGAGAACAAATGATACCAAATGTTAGAGAGGATATAGGGAAAGGGGAATGTTCATCTACTGTTCGTGGGATTGAAAACTTGTGCAATCCCTATTGAAAGCAGTGTGGAGAACTCTTAAAAAACTAAAAATGAACCTATCATTTGACCCAGTTCCACTCCTTCACATATAACCAAAGGATTCATCCTATTGCAGAGATACTTGCACATCCATGTTTGTTACTGCTCTTTTCACAATAGCTAAGAGATGGAAGTAACCTAAGTGTTCCTCAACTGATGAGTGGATAATGGAGCTCTACTCAGTAGTTAAGAAAGATGAAATCATGAAATTTGTAGGTAAGTGGATGGAACAAGAAAATGTTATACTAAGTGAAGTAACATAGACTCAGGAAAATATGCAATGTATGTTCTCCCTCATATGTAGATCCTAACACCAAACACTTACATGTGAGTATGTATCAGGATGTAACTATAGGAGCCAAGTAAATGAAAAGGAACCAGGGAGGTAAATGGAAAGAAAGTACCTGAGAGAGAAGAGTAGGAGGCAGGTGCTACTAAGGGACAAATGGATAAAAATAGGGGTATTTAATTTGAAGGGGTGAGAAAGGGTTATATATGGAACCTTGGGGATACAGTGAATGAAGGACCCCAGGAGAGGTGAGGTCGTAGAAGACTGGTATTATCAAGTGTTTTGATATTTAAAGGGGACCTTATAGATAATATATCATTGAATCTTATATTTATCCACTGTGATAATCTCTCTTTAATCTTAGCATTTGAAATATTGTATCTCTGAATAATTACTGATATGACTGATTTAAATCTACCCTATAGCTACCATATAACATACCTTTTAATTATTTAAATGAAAATTTTACTTGTTTTTGCTTCCATGCATTTCTTAGGCTATCAGTTACACTTTTTTAAACTTTTTTAGTAGTTGCACTAAACTTTAAAATACACATCCACAACAATTTCAACCTATTTATTTAACAATTATAGTGTTTCGTATTTAGGTTAAGAACTCATTAATCTGAAGATATAAAATCCTTCTTCATGTCCTTTGAGTTCTCAGTGCAATTCTTATCACTGGTATACAAGCACATAGTGTGAATACATACATGTGTTATGTAGAATTGGTATATACAAATTAATGTGCTTTGCTATGTTGAGTGAACTAAACTTATATTAAGAGTACGAAAGAAAAACTTAACATTTTAAAAATGTTTCCCAGGCATTTGTGGTCACTATTAGGTAACCATGTTCCTGGGCTGGTATCATTCTCAAGATTGTTTGGGCAACAGTAATTGGACTCTGGGAGAAACAAACCAAAAATAAGAAAGAAAGAAAGAAAGAAAGAAAGAAAGAAAGAAAGAAAGAAAGAAAGAAAGAAAGAAAGAAAGAAAGAAAGAAAGAAAGTTACTTAACTCAATATAGTTTAAGTACATAAAAGAAAATTATAAAGGTAAAATAAATGAAAAATAGATAAAATCTTTTCCCTTTGTGTCTGTGTGTTTATGTGTTTGTATGTATACATGTGTGTGAATATGTTTGTGCATGTGTGTGTCTGTGTGTATCTGTGTGTGTTTATATATGCATTAATATGGAGGCCAGGGGTGGATGTTGGGCATCAACCTTAACATTCAAATTTTCACCTTTTAAAAAAAAATTATTTACTTATTTTTTACTTGTGTCAGTGTCTTGCCTGTATGTATGTAGTGCACTACATAGATACAGTGACCATGGAGGCCAGAAGAAGCACCAGATCCCCTATAACTTGCGTTATGGAAGATTGTGGTGGGTGCTGGGAACTGAACCTGGATCCTCTTGAAGAGCAGTCAGTGTTTTTAATCCAAGAGCCATCTGTCCACTCCAGATCCTATTTTCCTTTTCTAAGAATTTTGTGTTTAAGAATATATATATGGCAAAATGCTGGTTACCAAGAGCAATAATGGTATAATCTCCTTCAGCTTATCCAACAATCATTTCATTGTTCAGTTATATCCAATGTCCACAACACAAATGGTCAATGGAATGAAAAAGGAAGCCCAAATATCACAACCACTGATGCAAAGAGACAGAACTTATTGAAGAATTATGGAAGCCATAAATGTGATTCCTGTTACTTCAATATTCAGAAAATTGATTTTTCAAATCCACCATGTTCAAGACAAAAATCTAACCTTATTTTCTTTTCAAATTGCCCTTTCTTTTTTGTGTATTTTTTATTTATTTTTTTGTGTATTCCATACACATATTAATTATCTTTATACTCCCTTCTCCATCAGCACCCTTACATAGCCCCCTCCCCACCGGACTATATGGGATGTCCCCAGACATCCCATGGTGCAAATTCATCTGTTGGGGTCTATTCAGTCTTTCTAGAGTCACTCCATTAAAGAAGATGCTCTCTTCCTCACTCAGCCATGATCAGCTGCCAAACAGTTCTTTGGCTAAGATTAGGACCTGCTGCCCATTTAAACAGTTCTATGCTGAATTTTGTCTGCTTGAGTTTGCATGGGTCTTATGCATACTGTCGCCATTGCTGTAAATTCATATGAACAAGGTCCTGAGAGCCTGTAACACACTGCTTCCTTTTGGTCATGCACAAACCCTTGCTCTTACAATCATTCTGTCCCTTCTTCTGTAATGATCAGGGATTGAGCGAAGTTTTTTAATATAGGAGTCCTGTCCAGGGATTACAGTCTGCAGATTTTTATTTTCTATGGTTTGGCCACTTGTGGTCCTCTGTGATCATTGCCCTCTGTTACATGTGGGAGCATCATTGATGAGAGTTGAGAGATGCTTTAGTATTCTCCCTAGCCCTTATTCCACTATGTCCCACTATTCTCCTTAGGTGTAGAGCTTCCACTGTAGATATGTTACTTAGGGTTGAGCATTTCACAATCTCTGTGGTATGACCAGATTTGGAACTCAGTAATAATCTCTGTCTGTTGCCAAAAAAAAAAAAGTTTCTTTGATTAATGGTGTCAGAAATGCTTGTCTGTGAATATGTGTCCGTATTTAGCACACAGTAAGAAATTTCATTTGTTAAAGGATGTGATATCATTTGGGTTTCCACTGCAATCTATAACCTCTCTAGCCATGTGTATTTGCCTATGTTTACAGCACCACACATGAGTTCCCTCCCATTGAATGGGCTTCTTGTCAACTTCCTTAGCTGTTGATTACCCCATAGAAGAAAAGGCCACTATTATCCCAATATATTGTGTTCTGCTGTTCAGTTTTGTGGTTATCAGGACTTAAAACCTGGGTTAGATGATTAATATTCTCCTTTATTACCTTGCATAGTGTTCTCTAAAACTATGAGAGTTAGCCTTCGGGGAGGTGGCTTCCAGAAGAAGTGGTCCTGTATCGGAAGTATGTTGTGTCTTTAGCAATAGAGTCTTGCGTTTTGGACAGTAATCAAGGGCTGTGGCAATAGCTTGTGTGATTTGGGGAGTCTCTTGGACTACCCTGGCCAGGAACTTGAAGGGAGGTCTCTCAGTCTGGCATTCTTTCTTATAATATAGATTTCTAGATTTCAGCTCTACTTATGTAGAGATATTGTCTGTTTGATTTTTTTCATACATTTAAAAAAATACTTTGTTATTTTTATTTTATGTATATGTGTGTTTTGCCTGCATGTAGGTAAGTGCCCCCATGTCATGCAATGCCCATGGAGGACAGAAGAGGTTGTCAGATCTCCAGATCCCCTGAAACTGGATTTACGGACAATTGTTAGCTGCCATGTGGGTGCTGGGATTCGAACCTGGGTCTTCTGTAAGAACAGTCAGAGTTCTTAACCGCTGAGCCATCTCTCCAGCCCCCTCATATGGCTTTTGAACTAATACATTTCCCTCAGGTTTTTAATAACAGGCATCATTTATGTCTCCTCTGTCACTGTCTGAGCCTCCCTCCTCCTTGCACAGTTAAAGTAACACCATTTTCCTCGTACCTGTCTCCTGTGGTTCCCCCCTCTTGAACTCCTTCTTCCCCTTTATCCCCATAGCTCTTTGTGTAACCCACTCTCTCCCCCTGTACTTTAAATACCCCCATTTATCTCATTTACCACTTGGCAACACTTGTCTCCTATTTTTCTTCTCTTTCAGGCTCTTTTTCCCTTTACCTCCCTGGTTCCTTCCCATTTTCCTGGCTTCTGCAATTACATCAGAATATATGCTCACATATAAGGATTTGGTGCTAGAATCTAAAAATGAGGGATAATACATGTTGCTTGTTTTTCTAGGTCTGTGTTACTCTTAGTATAACAGTTTTGTACCATCCATTTACCTACAAATTTTATGATATCCTTTTTTATTACTGGTGAGTAGTACCTCATTGTATAAATGTACCATGATTTCATTATCTACTTGTCCCTTAAGAGACACTTGGGTTGCTTCCATTTCTTAGTTATTGTGAAAAAAGCAGAAATGAACATTGGTGTACAATTATCTCTGCAGTAGGATGGTCCCTTTGGGTATACACCAAGGAGTGATATGAGCAGACCATGCTGTAGGTTCATTTTTCATTTTTCAAGAATTCTCCACACTGCTTTCCATAATGGCTGCAAAAATTGGCAATCCCACCAGAAGTAAATGAATGTTCCCCTTTCCCCAAATTCTCTCCCGCATTTGGTATCATTTGTCCTCTTCATCTTAGTAAGTCTGACTGGGGCCTTTGACAAATTCAACATTAACATGTATGTATTAAAATTTTTGGAGAGAATTGGACTGGAGGGAACATATTTCAACATAATTAAAGCTTTATAAAACAAAAAAGTGGCTAATACCATTCTAAATAGAGAAAGACTAGAAGCCTTCTCATTATAATCAGGAACCAGAAAAGGTCGACCAATATCTCCACTCCTTTTTAATAGAGTGTTTGAAATTCTTGCTACAGCAGTAAGAAAGGAGAAGGAAATCAAAGGAGAAATAATTGAGAAAGAAGAATCAAATTACCCCTATTTGATATGATGTTATACCTAATAGATCCCAAAAATGCAAGTAGAAAAGTTTTTGAACTGATTAACTCTTTCAGCATAGTAGCAGATTACAAAATCAATCTACAAAAATCAATAGCCTTTCCATATACCAATAACAAACAATCAGAAAAACAGTACATGGAAACTATCCCATTCACAATAGCTTCAAAATAATATCTGGAGCATTAAATAAATCCACAATTAAAATTTAAAACATTTCAAGAAAGATACTGAGGAAGACACCAGGAAATGAAAGTCATGCTTATAGAATGGAAGAATTAATATTGTGAAAGTGACCATCCTACCAAAAGCAATATATAGATTCAATGCAATCCCAATGAAAATTCCCATGATATTACTACAAAATTTTTTTAAAAAATTCTCAAATTCATATGGAATCACAAAAGACCCCAGATAGCCAAAGCAACTTTGGTCATAAAGAGCTAAGCTGGAGGTATTATCACACCAGATCACAAACTATAGTACAAAGCTATAGTCATAAAAACAACATGGTACTGGCACAAAAACAGACCCAGATCAGTGGAACATAAGTGAAGACTGCAGCATGAGTATATGCAATTTCAGCAACCTGATATTTGATAAAGGTGTCAAGAAAACACACTGGATGAAATACAGCATCTTCAACAAATGGTGAGACCACATTGGTTCTCCACCTATAGAAGAATGTCTTTCGTCTTACACAAGAGTCAACACAAATGTGTGAAAGACCTCCATGTGAAGCCTGAATCTCTGAAACAGCACAAAATATAGTCAGTACTCTACAAAATATAGGTTCAGGGAAGGACTTTCTAAATTGGAAATCAGTTGCTCAGGAATCAAGGTCAACAATCAACAAGTGAGACCTCATTAAAATAAAAGGCTTCTGTACAGCAAAAGAAACAACCAAATAAGTGAAGAGAAAATCCAACGTGTGATAAAATTCTCACCAGCAACATATCTGACAGAGGTTTAACATCTAGAATACTTAAAGAACTCAAAAAATTACCAAAGAATGAAGAAAACAAATGAACCCATTAAACGATGATTTATGGATCTGAGCAAAGAGTTTTCAAAAGAAATAAAGATGGCAAAAACACCTTAAAATTGCTCAGCATCCTTAATAATTAGGGAATTATAAATTAAAACCACTTTAAGATTTCATAAAATTACCTTATCTTGTTCTCAATTCTAAATAACGTACTTTACCCACACATACATTTATTTACATATGCACATATATGAGAACTGCATATGAGAAAAAAAAACTATATATATACTTTAATTTCACAGATTGGGTGACCTCACTTAAGAATATACATTCTACATATCCATGTTGCTGTGAATTTTGTGATTTCATTTTTCTTTACTCCTGAATAATAGCCCATATTATATATGCACCCAGTTTTCCTTATCCGTTCATCTCTTGATGGATAACTAGATTGGTTCCATTTCTTTTTTTTTTTTTTTTTTTTTTTTTTTTTTTGCTTTTTGAGGCAGGGTCTCCCTGTAGCCCCAGCTGTCCTGGAACTCATTATGTAGACAAGGCTGGCCTTGAACTCACAGAGATCAACCTGCCTCTGCCTCCCACGTTCTGGGATTAAAGGCATGTGCCACCACACCACTCTATGGTTCCCTTTCTTTGATATAGTCAAAAAAGTAGGAATAAAATTTGTGAGTACAATTATCTCTATAGAAAGATGAATAGGTAACTGGGTATATATCCAGGACTGAGAATGTTAGGTCACATGCTCATTCCTTTTTTAATTTTTTAAGCAATCTCTAAAAGTATTTCCACAGTGGCTGTGTTAATTTAAACTCCTATCATAAGGGATTGTATAAGGGTTCTTTTTCCACATCTCTTCTGAGACTTGTTTTCAAATTTCCTTTAAAAAATCTTTTATTCATTTTTTTATTTTTTATTTTTATCATTATTATTATTATTTGGTCTTTTTGAGACAGGGTCTCCCTGTAGCCCTAGCTGTGTAGACCAGGCTGGCCTTGAACTCACAGAGATCCACCTGCCTCTGCCTCCCAAGTGCTGGGATAAAAGGTGTGTGCCACCACGCCCGGCTTTATTTTTATTTTTTATGTGTATGAGATTATTGCCCTCATGTTTGTAAGTGCATCTGTTTCATGCAATTCCCATGGAGGCCAGAAGATGGAGTCGAATCCCCTGGAACTGGAGCTACAGAAGGTGCTGTAATCAAAACCGTGTCCTCTGCAAGAGCAGTCAGGGCTCTTAGCCACTGAGTCATCTCTCCAGCCCCATGTATTAAAATTTCTAATAACAACAACTCTGATTGGGCTAAGGTGGTATCACAAAATAGTTCGCATATCTCTGATAATTAAAATGTTGAACTCTTGTAAAAATATTTTATTTTTATTATTTTTATTTTATGTGTATGGGTACATTGGCTGCATGTATGTTAGTGCACCTGTGTCCTGCTATCGCTGTGGAGGCCAGGAGAGAATGTCAGATCCCCTGGAACTGGGGTTACAGTTGTTTGTCACCATGTGAGTATTGGAAACTGAACCTGGGTCTTCTAAAATAGCAGACAGTGCTCTTAACCACTGAGTTATCTCTCCAGCTGCTTGAAAACTTCCTTAAATAGTTGTTGGTCAGTTGTATTCTGTTTCTGAATGCTGTCTATTCAATTCATTGTCCTAATTTTTGAATGGTAATTATCATTTCCTTTATTTCTTTGATATTTATTTTCAATTTCTTAAAAGTATTTCTCATATTCCTTGAAGACAGCTTTACAGGCACAAAATTCTTTCAACTATTATTTCTTTAAGAAAGTATTTCTACTGCACTTTTGAAAGATTATTTCACATGATACAGAATTCTAGGTTTTTAAAAAATTCAGTATTTCACTCCATTCTTTTCTTGCTTCATGGCTTCTTAGAAAGATTGATTTTTATTCTTATCTTTGCTCAGCAACAGAACAGTTTTCTTTTATCCTCTGGCTTCTTTTAGTAGTTTTTCTTCACCTCCAGTGTTATATTTGATGAACTCTACATATCTCATAATGAAAGTTAAAGACAGAGAAAGAAAAGATGGGAGATGGCACCCAAGAACAATCACTCATGTATTACTAGGTTTAGCAGTGTTTGATGGCATACTAAAACATGTAGATCATTCTTGGTTAATGATGTATGCCCTATAGCCATTCTAATCAATTTTTCATGAGATTTTGTCTCTGTAAATATCATTCATGGTGACCATATGAAATTTGAGAAAAAGGGTTTACTTTCAAGCTATGCGAGTGCTGTAAATAGATTCAGAATACAAAAACTAGGTGGTAAAGGAAACATGAGTAAAAAAACTTTAAAAGACTATCCTCAGGCCTCTTGGGGTAAGTCTATAGCGCAGCTCTCTGCGCCAGGACTCCCTAAGCGACATTCCCCCTTCCATCCCCCCCTCGCCATTCTATACTCCTAGTTTTGGGCCCTGCGCCATTCCTAGTCTCGGGGCCCCAGACACCTGGGGAACCAATACTGTTTCCTGATCCTTCTCACCCAGAGCAACTCAGTCCCTTTCTTGGGCTCCAGGAGCACTG
>NW_008360303.1:1779016-1799153 GCF_000622305.1 Nannospalax galili
TGACATTTACCCACTTCATATTATTAAACCCACAATGTACTTACTATGATCTTCAAAATGTAGTAAGTTTCTTAATAGATTGACCTATACTATAACAGAAAGCAGAAAAATAACAGCGCACCTGGACTGGTACGCTTGATGACTGGTCTGATTTCTTGCAGTTCTCAGAAGAACGGGTATGCTACTACCTTTTTGTGGACAGTCTGAAACCTGTTGAGCTACTGATTTGCTTCTCTGCATTGGTGCGCTGGGGGGAATCTGGAGGTAAGAAGGTTCTAAGAATGACTGGACGCTCACATCACAGGTGGGCTGGGGAACATATGATAAGACTTTCAGACCATAAGTGATAATGCTTTGTCCCTTTGCAGAGTTTGTCAAGAGTCATACAGGACTGCCCTGCCACCTGCTCTGTTGTCCTCACTCTCCTGGCATTGAACACTGTGCTGACTGTTGCCATCTAAGCTCTCCTGGTCTCTGTCCTCTGTTCACCTCTTTGACATACTCAGTCCTATTTTTCTTCTGACCTTTATTCATCATTCTTTATTTTGATTTCAAATCTGCTGAAAGACACAAAATCTTTGTTATCTGACCTAACAGTGATCAATGATGCTCTTTTCATGTATCCCATTTCGGCTTCTGCTGTGACTGTGGTCCCCTTTCCCTCAAAGATCATGTGCTGGAGGCTTGTCCTCCAATGTAGAGGGAGCTTTAAGAGTTGGAGCCTTCTAGAAGTGTCCTTGGGGGTGTTGAGCTCAGAAGTGTTAATGTCTGTCTCAGAGTGATTCTTTGTTTGAGAGTGGGTCACTACAGCAGGAAGCCATCACACATCCCTGGCCCCTTCTTCACCATCTCCAGTCCACTTCTCCAACATGGCATCACATGGCACAGAGGAAGCTAACCAGGGATCCAGTGCTGCCCTCGGATCTCGAGACTCTGAACTAAATTAAAAAAAAAAAAACTTAAAAAAAATTATCAATACTGTGATAACCAGTTGTATCAGAAATGAGATTTCTACACTTTGGACATGTGTGACCTTTTGTGTTCCTGGGCCTCTGCTGCAGAAAGGACCTTCATTACATATACAAGTCCCATGCAAAGTCAGGCAGACAATAACCTGGCATAGAACTGGGAAAATGAACAGAAGACCTCAGTCTTATCTGAAGGAATGTTGGCAATTGATGGCTGCTTGATGAAGATCTGAACTTCCTAAAACAAGGGATTCTATATAGGCTGACTAAACTCAGTGGACGGACTTTTGCTGGGGAACAGCCGGCATATGGACAACTGGGTAGTGGACCTTAACAGGGATGACAGAGACTATGGGCTCCAATTGGAGGGGTATGGGTGGGTGCCAGTTGGAACAGAGGTATAAAGTTGAATAAGACTATTCGAGATGTTCTGTATGAAATAAACAAAACAGTCACTAATACATATATATTAGTGACTCCCTCTGTCTCTCTCCCTCCCTCCCTCTTTCCTTGCCTCCTATTTTCTCCCCTTTCTTCCTCTACTCCATTTCCACTTGTACATTGATTCATGGAACTTTCCCCAAATTTTCACATATAGAAATTTTGTCTCAATAGCATATTGGAAAGATGATGTGATCATTAGAGATAGTGCTTAATCTCTGGTCCATGGCTCAAGTGTTATACTTACTGAGGGGATTAAATTAGCTCTGGTAGAGACCTGAGTAAATTCTCATGAAACAAGTTTTTTGATGTCTGTCTCCCCTTTTCTGGCTCTTGTCTGTTTCTTGTCCTTAATCTCCTGCTGTTTTGATGGCACTTGTCATGAGGCCTTGAGCACAATCGTGTCATTGTTGAGTGATTAAAAATCTCAATTCTTTTTTTAAGTATCCCTGTTCATGTTTTGTTGTAAATACTATAAAAATACATAATTAATATTGAATTATTGACAAAAATTTTGAAAAGCATATTTACTTTTTATCTTTTTTAATGTATATGTTTATTAAATTTTTCTGTATTTATACAATACATCTTAATCATATTTAGACTCTCCCCCATTCCCACTCTCCATAGTCACCCCCAACAGATTGCATGCATTCTCTCATATATGTTAAGGCCTATTGAGTCAAGATATCTTACCCATATGTTCCTTGGTGCAAGTTCATTTACTGGGATCTAGTCAACTTAACTAGAGTCTGCCCTTAAAGATCAACTCTCCCTCAATCAGCAGGAATTAATTGCCAATAGTTCTTTAGCTAAGGTTGGAGCCTGCTGCCATTTCCCAAGTTCTATGCTCTGTTTTTGTCTATGTAAGTCTGCATTGGTCTTGTACATGCTGTCACCATTGCTGTAAGTTCATATGAGCCAGTTCTCAAAGGCCTGAAATGACCGTATCCTTATTACCATCCCCGGCTCTTACAATCTTTCAGTCCCCTTTTCTGCAATGGTCTCTGAGTCATGTATAGATGAGTTTTAAAATGTAAGGCCAGACACTTTACAGTATCTTATTCTCTACACCTTGGACATTTGTGGCCTTCTTTTCATATAGCCCCTGTCTCATGAGGAAGCTTCACTGGTGCGAGTTGAGGAATGCGTTCATATTCTCTCTACCCCTTGTTTCACTATGATGTTCCATGAACTCTAGGTGTAGAGGATCCACTTTCGAAGTGTCACTTAGGGTTGGACATTTCTCAGACATATATTATCTGTGTGTGATCAGCTGTGAACTCTGGTTTTTCATACCACATGAGCTTTATTTGTCTCTCCAGTCTCTCCTACTGTCTAACATCACTCCTCCCTCTCAGTTAAAGTACTCCCATTTTCCCCTTGATAGTCTCCTATTATCCCCCTCTCTTGAGCTCCTTCTTCCCCATTACCCCATGGTGCCTTGGTATCTTATGTTTACTTTTTCCCCTTATCTCCCATCATATATGTATATTATATATATATATGTATATATATGAAAGGAAATGTAACCTCATATACCTCATATGTTCATATGTTATAATGATATAATACAGTTCTTACTGATTTATAACAGCTCCATAGCAATCATTCTTTTCTTTCACATTCAAATTAACTTTTCAATATCAGGTTTATTTTAATCTAGTTCTATAAAGGTACAAGTTGTTCATTTGTCTCTTTGTAATCACCATCTGCTGTAAAAATTTTCTTTGGTGACAGGAGATGCACTAATTTATGTGTATAAAAATTTTATTACAAGTCAATTTAACATTATATTTTTTAGTAGAATGATACCAGTGGATTCTCACCTAAGGCATGTGACCATGTATAGCAACAGGTTCTAATGACAGTGTCAGGAAGGGACTTTCTATTAGGAAGAAGGTCTTAAATCAAATTAGAAGGTGTTTGTCTATTCCTATAATGCTGTTGCAATAATGAGAATATTTTGTCAGGTGAGTTGTCATTGTAGCTTTTAGGGCCCACTACTAGGTAAGGTTAATGATTACTTTTCTGTTCCAGTGACCTGCATAACACCTTCTAGTACTGTGAAATGTAACTAGCACAGCAGTAGCTCCAAGGTCAGTACCAGTTTGAATTGACTTAGTCTGTGAGTCAGGTGTATATTGTCTTCAGTCATAGGAGCTTACCATCATGTTCTGGTGGGTAACCAAATGCAGTGGAAACAGCCAGTTTTGTTGGAGGTTCTATGGGGTCTCTCTTCTCAACAACTTCAAAAGAGGGAGTGTAATTTATGACACTGAACTTTTGATTTGGTAGTCTGCAGTGTCATATATATACACACACACATATATATATATGTACACATATATATGCATATGCATATGTATACCTAAAGGCTCTATAGCAAATGCTTCCAATACATTCTTCATACTTCCAGGAGTTCTTTTGTTAAAATAAATAATTCATTATTCCATTTTTCTTTATCAAGATTATCAATTCTTCAGAACTTTTTCTTTCTCTTTTTGGTGAAGTAAAACAAATCCCTGATAATGTTTATGGTGCACTGACTGATTTGATCTTTTCACAAAATACCATTTATATTTTCTGCAGTGGGCAAAAAATGCCTCACTCAGTCATGATCAATTTTGAAATAAATGTATGCCTACAGTGATCAGCCATTTTATTTGGCAAACTTATGCTCATTCCTTGAATGGTTTTAGAGTTTCAGCCACTAAAAATGAGTTCAGTGAAGATAGCTGAGGAATGACTTCATTTCTTAAACATCACCTCAACATGACATTTCTCTAAGATGGAATACAATAATTTAGTCCATGTGGTGGTTTGAATGAAAATGTCCCCATAGGCTCCAAGTGTTTGGGCATTTTGTCCCCAGATAATGGCTCTGTGTTGGGAGGTTTTAGAAGGTGTGGCTATCCTGGAGGAAACATGTCACTAGGGGTGGGCTTAGAGAGTTCTTAAGCCTTGCCAGGTCTCCAGTCATGCACTTGTTTTCTGTGCCTGTGTTATGATGTGAGAACTTAGCTTCTGCTGCTCCTGCTCCAGCCACCTCCAGCCAACATGCCCCCCTGCCATGACAGACTGTAATTGCCCAAGAACCGTTAGCTCAAATAAACTCTTTCTTCTATAATTCCTTAGGTCAATGTTTCTATCACAACAACAGAAAAGTTACTAATACAGTAACTGGTACCAGAGAGTGGGGTGTTGACTATGAAGAATCTGATCATGTGGGGTTTTGGAAAATTGTGTAAGAATTTGGAAATTTGGGCTAGAAAAGCAGTTGGTTGCTGTAAGAAGAGATTAACAGGCCAATTTACTAGGCACCTGGAAGAAAGTAGTGCTGAGAACAATGTAGTTTCAGAGGGAAAGAAAGATTTAAGCAGTACTTGGGATATTTTGGTGAGTCTGACTGGAGTCTGCCCTAGACCAAAAAGCTTGCCTGAGGCTAAGTTGAAAAGTAATGGACTAATTTCTTTGGCAGAAGAAAGTTCAAGACAGCCTAATGTAGAAATGGTAGCGTGGATATTAACGGTGAATATTATGCAGCTCTACAGTGAAAGAGAGCAAATGGGGCAGAAAGAAATTCAGTTTGGATTGAAAAAGAGCACTAGGAAGATAAATGTTGGAGCCCTGACATGTGATGGAGAGGATCCCATTGATATTAAAGTGATTAAGGAGGGGCCTAGAGAGTCAAACTTAAACAATGTAGAGAGTGCCTCTAGTGCAAGACCACATCCAGTTAAGCCTCCAACTGTGAAAGGAAAATGTGGCAGGGACCACTGAAGAGAAAAGTGTCTAAAATGGATAAAGCAGGCTGGGGTCCATCCCAAACTTGCAGTCATACTTAGCATTGTCATTGACCTGGCGCTGGCTTTAGAGGCATGAAAGACTCAAGAGTGAAGAGCTTATCAGTTCTTCCTCCGAGGTTTCAGAGAGCCACTGAGGCCAGGCAGCATGGAGCAGGGGTACCCCTGCCTAGGGAAGGCCCTGATAGGCCATTGTATGAAGCTGTGAAGGTGAAGCCTGGTTGGCAATGGAGACTCCAAGAAGTTCGTGATGCCAGAGCTGTGAGGAATCTGCCAAGAAGACCTGCATACAAGGAGTGGTACCAGCACAAGAGAGAGATGGAAGTTGCATGCAGCGAAGCTAGAGAGATTGAGCCATCTAAGCCCTTTGGAAGTAAAGTCCCAGAAGTTGGACATGGAGGTACTGGATTTGGTGTTTTCCCTGCTGGCTTTGGGTCTTGTTTTGGTCTGGTTTACAATGCCTCCATTCCTCCCTTTTGGAATGGTAATGTATATTCAGTTCCAATGTATGTTGGGAGTATATAATTTGTCTTTTGATTTTATAGAGGCTTACAGTTAAGATATTTACCTGAGTCAGCTTTGGACTGTGGACTTTGAATAGTATTGACACTGATAATGAGGACTTTTAAAGTTGGGCTAAATGCATTTTGCATTTTATATGATCATGAGCCTATGGGGGCCGGGGGTGGAGTGTGGTGGTTTTAATGAAAACGTTCCCCTTAGGCTCCAAGTGTTTGAACATTTTGTCCCCAGATGATGGCACTGTTTTGAGAGGTTTTAGAAGGTGTGGCTATCCTGGAGGAAACATGTCACTGGGGGTGGGTTTAGACAGATCTTAAACCTTAGCAGATCTCCAGTCACACTCTTGCTTCCTGTGCCTGTGTGATGATGTGAGAACTTAGCTTCTGCTGCTCCTGCTCTAGCCACCTCCAACCACCATGCCTCCCTGCCATGATGGACTGTATTTCCCCAGGAACTGTAATCTTAAATAAACTCTTTCTCCTATAAATTCCGTGGGTCAGTTTTTCTATCATAGCAACAGATAAGTGACTAATAGAGTCCACTTATCACAAATGTAGTTTAAAGTTGTTCATCATTATAAAGGACATGCTAAATGTTAATGCATACTTGGAAATTTCCTCTGATGAAACACTGAGACATACTCAGTTCCACTTATGAAAGAAATACATATTTCTATTTGAGAGTTCAATATTGTTCTTGAAAAAATTCCCAGTATTTAGTAAAAGTATTAGCATCAATTGACCAAGTTTAATCCAATAATTGTATAGCAAACATCTAATGTTCTCTATTGTTCATTAATTCCTTTGATAGGTAAAGGCTGTTTTATTTAAGCCCAAAATAAGTATAATAGAGATTTTATTATTTGTCAGAGGAAATTGAAAATATCTTTACCATAGATGACTTTTGTATTAGTCAGGGTTCTCCAAAGAAACAGAATCGGTAGGATGAATATATGTATATATAGAGATTTATTTCTGTGATCTTAGCTCACAGAATAGAGTCCGAATAGTCCAAAAATGGCTGCACCACACTGGAGAGGCTGAGAATCTGTAGTTGCTCAGTCCATGGCTGGATATCTCAGTAGTCCCAATCTGGTGCTGAAGGTCTGATGAATTCCCAAAGATCAGCTAGTCTTCAATCTACAGCAGCAAGATGAGAGAGTGAGAGCGAGAAAGAAGGCAAGCAGCAAGAAGCCAGGCATTCTCCTCTGCCATGGCCTTTTATACAGGCTGCCATCAGAAGGTAACACCCACATTTAGGGTTTATCTTCCAACTTTGGAAAATCCAATCAAGAAGATCTCTCTCATTTCAGGTAATCCCAGACCTAGTCAAATTGACACCAGGGTTAGCCATCACAACTTTATTTGATAAATAGAGAGAAAGCATATGGAACTGAATTCATCATGCGTGAAAATATGTGTATCCAAATGATAACATCTCTATCCCCTTCCACAGTTGAAAGAATTCAGCATAGTACATAG
Source organism: Nannospalax galili (assembly GCF_000622305.1). Lineage (NCBI taxonomy): Eukaryota > Metazoa > Chordata > Mammalia > Rodentia > Spalacidae > Nannospalax > Nannospalax galili. Next base: position 1,786,235 of record NW_008360303.1, read on the forward strand.
GAAATGACTAGTGGAGAGAAATGGAAAGGTTTCATGTTGTGAATCACAAGTAACAAGAGACTTCATGCCTTCTATTTGCACCTGCCGTATATGTATCCTGTAGGCATATTGAAAAGAATCTCAAAAAAATATGTTTTAATGACAAGAATTTCAATAGGAATTTATTTACTGAGAGAGGAAATTAACATGCAATGAGTTTAGAAACTAGTCTTGGTAGCTTTCCCTAAACTATAGTGAGAGAGAAAATAATTAATTTTTGATATTTTATGTCTTACTGTAAGTTTAAGAATTTTTAATTTCTTTAGAATCAGTATGCAATCATTCCTTTGGAAATTTTACCAAGGCAGAATACATGTAATCTCATAGTTTAATAAGTAATAATATTTGACAAATGGTGAAGATACATTCATTCGCATTGTTTTTTCTGAACAAGAACAGTCCATTAAAATTCATTTAATAGATGTACTCAGTATTTCTTTTCAAATACCTTGATCTTGGGAAATTGTGCCCTAGCAAAAATGCAAAATATGATTGAACTCAAAATTTAAATACAATGTATGGTTCATCCATTTTGCCTCTACATTATGTTTCAAGTTTGTATATATAATCACATATTACTTATATTAATACTTAATTTGAGATGATTGGTCCTTCTCATTCCAAAGCACATAGGTATGATTTTGTTTATAGATTATATTGAATTAATAAGACACAAATTTATGAAAATGGCATCAGTATCTAATACACTGTGCCACTCAAAGACTTAACATACATTAATCCTTTAATTATAACAATCCTTTGATTATTAGACAGATGCAACTTTGATATTAACTTTGATGACGTGATTTTCCCAAGTTAGTAGCATAAGAGAACTTTGAGGTTGGAGAGTTGGGTCCTTAGTGAGAGAATATGTTCTTTTTTATTAACTGCTCTCTACTTATTTATTTTTCATTTTCATTCAACAAAAGGTCTATATTATAGCATATATGTATCCCACTATTCAAAGCTTACATTTTAGGATATGAAAGCATTTCACAAAAACTCCAGAAGAAAATAAAGTACTAAATTTTTACAATAAGATTAGTAGTAATTTATTGAGAATCTGTTGATTAGTTTAAAATGTGACCAAAGTATTTAGTCTTCTGTTTTTTAAATGCATTGTATGCTCAACATGGTGCTGCATTAATGTAATCTCAACATTCAGGAGACATAGCAAAGAGGATCATAAAAGGCCACCTTGAAGTATTTGGAGAAACATTTTGTAAAAAAAAGTTATATGCACATATACATGTATATATTCACGTACATAATGTACACACACACATACACACATATTCGAATTTACAAAAAAATTCTAGGTCTCTGGAAGTGACGTTGAGTCACATTATTTTGTTTATCCCACAAGATCAAAAGAAATTACCATGAAGAATGCAGTAAGAATCAACTGAGTATAATGTAGGATTTGTAGATTAGAGAGTAACTGACCTTCATCAAGTCTACCTACAATTATAGTTTACTGTTTCTATTTTGTTATATATATTTAGGTGTTTTATAATTTGTATTATTTAATCATTTTTAAGAAATATCTGCTCTAAATTCATTTAAAAACTATTTCCTGAATATTTTTCCAAACAATTATGTATGTCAAAACTCCGAATTTAGGGTCTGTAGAGATGACTCAGTGGTTAAGAGCAGTAGCTTTTTTTTTCAGAGGACCTGTATAGAAATCCCAGTACCTATATGGTGCATAGCAACTGTCCTTAGCTCCAGTTCCAGGGGATCCAACTCCATCTTCTGGCCTTCACAGGCACTGCATGACACAGGTGAACTAACATTTATGAAGGATATGCACGAAATAAAAATAAAAAATATGTAAATGAAACACCAAAAAAACACTGAATTTAAGGTACCAATTTTACATATGTCTGCACATGCACGCATGTGCTTGTGTGTGGGGGTTGTGAGTGTGTGTATGTATTATGTATATAGGTCTTCTGTAAAACAAAAATTATTTCAGAATAAAACTGTCTAAAATGTAAACGGGGAGACAAAAAGAGTAAATAAAAGACTAGCCTCTGCAGCAAACATGTAAAAATATGGTGGCAGAATGTTCATTATGTTCAAATTTCAATAAGCTCAGCATTTAAGAACACTAAATAAAGTTTACTACCTTGTGAATTTCTTTACTTGCTTGTACAAAACACGTTCAGATTATTTGCTTCATGTTTATTTCACAATTATGATCAATATTCTGTTTAATTAGGGTTAAAACTGATCTGGAATGATTTCAATTTAAAATGCAGATACATTATTAAAACGTTTCTATAGATGATAATTAAGACAGACATAGATTGCTTATATACTTTTATTCAATAAAGATAAAAATTAAGGAACTAAACGATGTACTAAAATATGCTTATTTAAAAGGTATATTTTTCTATTAGCTTTAGTAACTTATTTAATAAAAGGCATTTGATTTTATAATGCTATATGCTGTAATGAAATGCTTGTCTTCTAACATGCATGCTTGTAATGATATTCTTTATAAGAAAAGATACTACGGAAGCAGTCACAAGAAAGGACAATGATTCATAAACATTATCATAGATAAAATACTTTTACAATGGAACTAAAGTTATTCTGTTAATTATTAAATATACAGTACTTTTTTAGTGTATTTTATTCAATCAGGGAAAATTCAAATAATATATGATTTTTATTAATTTAAAGTTTTCATAAATAGAAAACTCTAAAAGGGGTTTAAGTTTTTTAAGATGTATTATATGAAATGCATAAAATTTCATTAAAAATGTCAGAAATGAAAAAAGAAAATGTAACAAAATGTAACACTGAGTCCAACTGCCTTCCTGACTGTAAGCAGTCACAAGGACATATGAATATACTTTAACTCTGAATAAGACCATTGCAATTCTCATTGTAACAATGTTCCTTCAATTACATATCTCAAAAAGTTTCATATGAAAATCAATATTATATTTTTTTCAAAAAGTAATTTTCTATATCTGCCTCTCCAGATATAGTTTTATCACCCACCAATTTTCACAAATTATATGATAGCACTGTGAATTTCTTCTATAATGAAATTTAAATTTTCAATATGAATTATACAAGTGAAGAATTTTATAATGTGAATTAAATGAAAGTCAGATTCTGAAACAATCTTAAAAACCACAACTGAATATGAGCATTAAGAAAGGGAAGAAAACATGGGAATTACATGGATTTCTGCAAGATCAAATAATAGAGGCAGAGAAAGTGGGTGGCCTTTTTTCATCCTTTGACTAGTCAGTTACCTAGGAAACAAAATCTGAATGATTGCACAAATGACCCCGTGCCTGTGGATTTAAATTGATGAAATTATATAGAATTATAATCTATGCAGATCAAGAAAGGTAATTGTTAGTATGACTGTGTATTAGGAAAAATGGAAAGTTTAAAATACTTATTTTACTTTACAAGAGTTTGAAAAATGAATTATTATTAAAATAATTTATTTTTTTAAACTCATATCTTGTCAGTTTATAAAACTGAAATATAACTGGTCAACCAGCATGCTTATTAAACTCTTCTTAATATCTCTTCTGTATAGGATGCTATGCACACTCTCTCCATTCTGGTTCTACAAGTGGAGCTAAACCTGATTCCAGCAGATGTCCAGATGGCATCAGTAGGGCATCATTTTAACTAGTAGCAAAGAATTTATTAAATGGCTTCTGTCTGTTGGACTTCTAGCAGAAGTAATTCTGCATAAGGAACTGCAGAGTGTCTTCACGAAGTTTGACAAATACATCTCTGTCATAAATTTACCACATACAAGCACCTGGTGATACTTTACCTGTGATCATTACAATACCCCTCTGAGAAAATATCAAGTAATCACTAGAAAGATAAAAGCATTTGCCTCCTCTTGAGAAAATAACCTTGACAATTCACAGCAATTCTTGTAACAATTTAGAAATCATGTCTTTCCATATAGATTATTTTATTTATAAGAAGTTTTTGCTACAAAAACAAATTTTCTAGTTTATTGTTTCAAATTTGAGATATATCTGTTCTATTACAAGATAATTGAAAAGGATTTTAAATTAAAATTTTTATGAAGAAAATCAAATTAAATGTTTATTTTTTTTACTATAAATGCAATCTTTTGAAGTAGTGCTTTATATAGATCCACTTACACATCACATTTATATAAAGATATTGCTTGAAATTTTTATAACACAAACATGTTTGGAAATATTTACATGACAAAATATATATGTAAATATATCATATAAAACTTTAAATATATATACATTGTGAATATAAATTGATATAATCTATTATGCCTTTATAATATAGTAATTAAATACATGATATAGTAATTCTTATATAACTATATTGAAATAGACTATATATGTTGGTTAGCATAGCTAATGTGTCCGGTCAGTATTTCTGTTTCATTTTGTCTCATATATAATGAATTAATTTGAAATGTTTTGCAATGATAATGGATGAAGAGGAAACCTAAAGATATGAATCTGTAAAGGTGTAATATTGACATATAAAACTAAACTTTGTGATAGCATGCTTGCCTAGCATGCAGGATTTCTTTTGTTCAATCCTCAATCACTACAAGTAATTGATTAGTTAATGAATTTATTAATGACAAGCTTTTGAAAATTTATTTATTTTTATTTTATGTATAGAAATGTTATGCCGGTATGTATGTAAGTGCACCTATGTAGTACAGTGCCCTCAGAGCATTAGATCCTGTGGAAATGAAGCTACTGAGAGTTGTTAACTGCCATGTTGATGCTGGGATTTGAACCTGGGTCTTCTGCAAGAACAGCTAGTGCTCTTAACGTCTTGTAGTAGGACACCTTCTTGACCATAGCTATGCCATATTAAAGTTTAGTCTGACTCTAGTCTCTGAAATTATCAGGCAGTTGTCTCAGGATATGGGTACACATATCAGCTGGAATCCAGTTGTCTTGGGAACAGGTCAGTGTGTTCTGACGAGCACCTGCTAGCTCTAGATTTATGGCTTCTCTAAGTGAGCACCTGCTAACTGCAGATTTATAGCTTCTCTAAATTATGCTTGACTTGCTTCTGCAAAAGAGTAATTATTGCTTAATAGAATATAAATTGTTAAGGGGGCTTTGCACCTGTAAGCTTGGGAACTTAAATGTTTCACCCTTGGTTATGGTTTCCCTGTATAAATGCTTACTCTAGGTATGGCTTGAGGCTATACACTTGGGTTCCAACAGCCTTGTATAGTAGCTGCTGGCCATCAAGTCTTTCATTTGGCAGAACTTTGCATGTTCTTCTCTGCTGAAGCACCTCACAAACTCTGATACATATTTCTGGGCCTGACAAGTTCTGTTTTTAGAACAGCTTATATTCACAAAAATAATGACAATTAAAATATACATAATTTTCCCCAGTTAGAAAGTGATTTTATATTTTTAGTAAGAAGATCATTGAAGAAATACTTCTTTTTTGTAACTTTTTAATTGAATTTTTATGTATTTCATACAGAATCTTAATCATCTTTATATCCCCTTCCCCATTGGCTTCCCTGATTACACACACACACACACACACACACACACACTGGAATTTATACAGTCTCTCAATTGTGTTAAGGCATATCAAGTCAAGTTAGTGTCCCCAGTATTTACTCAATGGAAGTTCACTCACTGAGATCTAGTCAACTTATTAGATTTACACCCTTTAAGAAGATCGGCTATTACACTCAGCAGCAATCAGCTGCCAATAGTTCCTTGACTGAAATTGGGGCCTGCTGCCTATTTCCACAGTTCTATGCTGTGTTTTTGTATGCTTTAATTTGTATGGATCTTGTGCATGCTGACACCATTGCTGTAGGTTCATATGAGCAAGGTTCTAGGAGCCGGTAAGATTCTAGGAAATGCTCTTTTATTAAATCATATTAATGATATTATCAACATGACTTAACAGAGTTAATCTTATTGTTGATAACCCAATAATATATTTTTTTCTATGTGCTCCATTGGAAATCTATTTTCCCTTTTCTCATACCATTCACTTTTGATTGATTTTTGTAATTTATGTCGAAGACTTGGAATTTCACCCTGATCCCAAGAATAGAGTATGATTTTTCTGGTTTTGTGAAATTTTTCTTCATGATCTATAAGCCAAATTTTTCCTATGTGTTTATAGGTCACTGTTTATTTATATCAGTGGAGACTTATACATCATGCCATACTTGTATTACAATTCAGAACTACATCATTCATTTTTCAGTTGAATTATTCTGGTTTTGTTCCCCAGGAGCCCTTTCAGTAGGCTACTCTCTCTCTTTCACATAACCATAATGTTTTTGTTTACTCTTCTCTTACTTTCTGTCTCCACTGGATGCTCCATGAACATCTTGCACATATTTTGTTGGTATTGCACTTCATTTTGACGAATTTCAAATTGAGTATGTTCACTGCTCATATACAATAATAATTACATGTCCTTTTTTGACTTTGGAATTTATGGCCTAATAATACTTATTTTCCAGGAGTTTTTTTAATTCCAAAGAGAAGCAACTTTTAACACATTTTTTTCCAGGAATAACTTGAAGCTGTTACATAAAAGCAAACATGCAATGAATTTTAAGGGGGAACTTATAGGAATAAGAAATCAAAGACCAAAGAATTTGCCACCATGGGGTTTACTTTGGTGCAGTAATGGTTTCATTTAGCACTGTTTTTTTGTTGTTGTTGTTTTTTTTTTTTTTTGAAAATCCTACTGAGTTTATTTGTTGAGCTTGCTAACAGAGCATAGGTGGGGGTTTATTTAGAGAAAAGGTGTCCTCCCCTGTTTATGACAGCACTGGAAAGTTCATACTCAAAATATATAGCCTGTGACAAAATGATGAAAGAGGTGTACCTCATGGTGTTCTTGCCTTACATATCCTTAGCCCCTCCTCCACATTCAGCTAAGATTAACCTATTGGCTGGGAAGGGTAACTCACTTCCCATCTCCCATCAACTCCTTGACAAGTATGTGAAAGGTGTGACTATAGCTTGCTGGCCTAGTGGTCTGAGGACACTTCCAGGTAACACTCCACCCCTTCCTCCAGCCCTCACATTCTTTCCTCCAACCTCTTCTGCAAAAGTCCCTGAGCCTTGGATTGGGTGATAAGTGTGGGATGATCTTCCTTCCATTCTGACAAGTCAGTGAACTTTCAGTTCTCTGCATCATCTGTTTGCCATGGGCTTTTGGCTCATTTCAGTGAGATCCCATCTACCACAGACAGTGAAAATAATATCTAAATAGTGGCTTCTGTAATAACTTAACCTATGGGCATAAACGCAAATGCTTGGACAGTACATTGGCAGATATATCACATCCATCTAACAAAACAATCACAACGGCTTCCCAACTGGGGCCTATATCCTTCCATGCCATAGGGGATTGGCCTGGTCTACAGTACCAGATGTGTGCTCCACCTCTAGTAATTATATCCAATCAAAAATTTGCTGGTTGTATATACAATACATGCAACACTATTGCGACAGCTGGAACATCTTGTTTCCATGCTGCTAGCGCAGCACACAGGGTCTGTTGTTGTGAAGAATTACAGGGGCTAATTCTCCACCAGCCATTTACATGTCACCTTCTAGCACTATGAAGCCACTCATCCAGTGTCAGGGAGTTTATAGTTTAGTCCAAGCTCGATATCTCCCCTGCTGTGCTCACATCTTCACTATCTTTGCAATAGGGTTTTACTTTCCACTTCTGATGTACAACCAATATTATTGGCAATGGCCTTTAGGGCCCCTCTGCCCAACAACTCATAGAGGGGCAACCCACCTCTGACACTGGGATTTACATTTAACAACCATATGGTTTCTGGTAAAGGTTTCTTCCATCCCTTTGTTCCTCTTTACTCCTATAGTTCTTTGTATAGCCTTTTTTCTCCCCTTTACATTTAGCTACAATTTTTGCATATTTCTCCCTTAAGAACACCTTTCTCCTACTATTCTTGTCTCTCTCCAGGTTTCTTCTTTCCCATTACTTTCCTGGTTCCCTTCCATATTCCTGGTTCCTGCAGTTACATCAGGATATGTGCTCACTTATAAGGATTTGGTGCTAGATTCTGAGTCTGTGTTACTTCACTTAGGATAACCATTTCTAGATCCATCCAATTACCTGAATATTTCATTATTTCATCTTTATTTACTGCTGAGTAAAGTCCATTTTTTAAATGTACTGCATTTTCGCTAACCACTAGTCAGTTGAGGGGCACTTAGTTTGCTTCCATCTCTTAGCTATTGTGAAAAAAAAAACAGCAACAAACATGGTTCTACAAACATGGTCTCTGCAATAGGATGAGTCCTTTGGGTAATTGCCAAGGAGTGGTACAGCTGGGTCATATGATAGGTTTAAGAGTTCTCCACACTGTTTTCCATAGGAGTTGCATGAATTTGCAATCCCACCAGCAGTGAATGAGCGTACCTTTTTCTCCACATCCTCATCAACATTTGGTATTATTTGTTCTCTTAAACTTAGCCAGTCTGAGTGAGGTAAGGTGCAATCTTAAGGTGGTTTTAATTTGCATTCCACTAAATACTAGTGATGTTGAACACTTTTTAAGGTGTTTCTTTCACACTTTTATTTCTTCCTTTGAGAACTCTTTGCATAGATCTTTAGCCCAACTTTTAATTTGGTCATTTGTTTTCTTTTTTCTTTTCCACTATCAGAACTTGACTATCATCACAGAGGGGTCATTTGTTTTCTTGGTTCTTTGTTTTTTGAGATTTTTAAAAATATATTCTGGATGTTAAACCTCTGTCAGATGTGTCACTGGTGAAGATTTTTCCCACTCTGGGTTTTCTCTTCATTTTCTTGTTTCTTTTTCTATACAGAAGCTTTTTAGTTTAATATGGTCCCAGTTGTTGATTCTTGATCTTAATTCCTGAGCAACTGGTGTCCAATTTAGAACTCCTTGATTTATGATTCATTTTTAAATCAAAGAATTTTTTATGATAACTTGAGGATATGTTTCCTAAGAACACAGATTTCTCCTGTAGTGTGTACATAATATTTATTTCTTTTTCTTCTTGATTGCACTAGCTATAACTTTTAACAGTTTTCTAGAAACAGAGAGAACATATCTATGCCTTATATCTTAGTCAGTTTGGCCTGTCAAAATAAACTGTATGGACTGCAAGGTTCAAAATCAATTAGATGTTAAAAGAGTGTCTTGGGAAAGCCTTCATCCTTGTGGTTAAAAACTTACTTTTTTTCATGTTTTACTGTGTGTGTGTGTGTGTGTGTGTGTGTGTCTCTATATATTTGTATATCCTGTGAATTTCAGTTTTGTTAATAATGCCTTTCATATCAACTAAATTTGACTCATTCATTTAATCAAAAATTTTAATTAATTGTAAAAATAATTCACATTTCAACTGATTATTAATATGTTTGATTAATATATTACTAAGTTAATTTTCTTGTATTTACATTTGTTGCTATGTTCCTCTTCCAGTCTTCTTTGGTTCTGAATGGGTATTTTGTTTGTACCTATAGCCTATTTTAGCATACCAAATCAGCATATTTTAAAAGTAAATCATTATCTTGCAACTTAAAATTTATTTTTATTGCTAATTGGTATCTGCCTTGGAAGAACACTGTACCACTGTGTGAATACTGCTGATAACTTGTGATGGAGTACTGTCCAATAGCACAATTCAGTGCTTTGTTATATTGCTTTTCTTCATTTCACTTGTCTGCACATTATAATTATCTAATGTTATTCTTGTAATAATTAGACTAAGAATTAATCACATCATTTTATAATTTCTCATTAATTCTTCTTTCTTTGATATACCAATGTTTTCAATCTACACAAATTTCCCTTTTAAGAAGATTTATGTTATAGAGCAATTTCCTGAAAATGGGAACTCTTTCTCCTGAGAGAGGAAATAGGCCCAGTAAATTCACTAAAAATGTACAAATCTCAAGAAGTTCACAAAACTAAGCAGATTGCTAAGCCCTACCTAAGTTTGTATTAACAAAACTGGCTGGGAGAGAGCAGACTCTTCAATAGGGCATCCTGAAAATTATGTAGGAAGACAGTGAGGAAGCCCTTGTAAGTTGTGACCCATGCTACCAGTGGGGCTTTTCAGTGATGCAAGTTGCCTTCTGCCCACCCAACCTCCTATAAGTAACTTTACACTAGTGCTTTTGTAAGTAACCCAAATAAACTGATTGGTTCAACAAGCTAGACTTGGGTGGAATAACTATCGGGTTCCTCATTGGTGTCATATCTGGGGTGAATAGACATATCTCCCTAGGAAAACAATTAATTTAACACAGTCCTCACACTTTGGGAGCTGACAAAACTAAATATGAGTTGGGAAATAATGATACTATGTTCTCTTCAATGGATAATAAAACATGCAATTATGTTTGATCTGTTTGAAGATGGAGACTCTTTAGAAAAAATCCTGACCTTGCAAATTTTCCTGATATGATTTGGGATGGGATGTGGCATCAGGTAGAATCAATTAAATGAATAGAACCTCTACTTGCTCAGACTACAAGCTTAGGTGCCTCAGCATTTCCGATTTGGTTCTGAAGGCTCATATGATTCCTGAAGAGCTGTTGGTCTTCAGTCCACAAAGGAAGTTTGAAGAAGTTTGCTCTAATCAGTGAAAGAACTATCAGCAGCAGCAATAGGAGAGATGAACTTGCCACCTAGCATGAAGGCCAAGTGAGAAAAAGAAGTAAAACACTTTCCTTCTTACTGGGTCTTTTTCTGGATCTCTACCAGGAGAGATGACGAAGTAGTTAAGAGCAATGGCTATTCTTGCTAAGGCCTTGGAATCAATCCCCAACATCCTCATGGCAGCTAACCACCCATAACTCCTGTTTCAGGGGAATCCAATGCCCTCTTCTGGTACTTACATACAAGCAGGCAATACACTCAAACACACACAAAAATAATAAATGAGATATCAAAAATATTTTAGACTGGCATATAAATAGGTTCCATAAGTTGCTAGAGAATTCAGGAAAAGATGTATAAAAGAGAAAACAGACAACAGGGTCTGTCTGTGTTACTCAAAAGCAAATACAGAAAACATGTGTGAAGCCAGTGTTTCTAGACAAAAGAAAATAATCAAGAAGAAAATTTCATTGATTGTGTTCTCTGGAAGGCTTTATTGCTCGAGCGACAGTTCCACAAAAAGGTGAAAGGAAGAAAGGAGGACAGAATTGTATGGTTAATGATGACTAAGACTGCCACTACAGTGGACAATTATCTCCCTAGAGAAACAATCCTATCACAACTCTGTTTCCCTATGGTCAGATATCTGGGGACACAAATCAGACTTTATAGGCTATATATGTAATTGAGTACATTAAATTGGGCAGAGGCCATAAGGGAAAGTTCAGATAGATGAGAGTATCTAAATACAGTCAAATTAAATTGTATGAAAATCATAAAATTACAATAATTTATTTATTTTTATTTTATGTATATGAGTGTATTGCCTACATATATGTAGTTGTACCTGTGTTCTGCAGTGCCTGAGGGGCTCAAAATGGGTATCAGATACCCCAGTAAATGGAGTTGCAGATGGTTGTTAGCTGCCGTGTAGGTGCTGGGAATTGAACCTGGTCCTTTACAAGAGCAATCAGTGCTCTTAACTGCTGAGCCACCTTTCTAGTCCCGATGGATAATATTTTTTTTTGTTTTGTTTATTAGAAGAAGCATTTCATTACAACAGCATTAACCTATTCAATAACATTTTTCTGAGCTAGGGTACATCTCTTTCAAAATTGGCTGTATATTTTTAGGTTTACAGATGAATTATTACACTTGTACAGTCTTTTACTCATTATAAACTCTATAAGACATAAAATTAAATGAGTTTTTAACATTTAAAAAAGATCTCCACTTCGTTCTTAAAATGCACAGTTTCATAAAGAAAAATTCACTTTAAGGCAATTGACACTGAGATATTTTCACATGCATTTCTAATCTCTCTATATATGACTATTACTGGTCACAGTCACTTACTTTCTGAGTTCCTTGGCATCTGAGTATGAATATAAACTTGTCAGATAGACAGCCTTCCTCTCCCGCTAGAGCCTCCATACTCTGTCATCCCTGCCACTGTCCAATATGTTGTCAGGACCCCCATCTTTTCCCCCCTATCTGCACTTCTGGTAAATCTAGTCAGCCACAGGTCCCTGTTCCAGGAGGATCAGCTGTTCCTCATCTACAGCAATCCACTGTCAGTATTCCTTTGGATAGAATTGGGGTCTGCTGTTCATTTTTCCAGTAGTGTGTTGGGTTACTATCTGGAAGAGCCTTTATCTATCCTAGCCAACAACTCGACTGAAGGTATCGCCTGTCTGGCTTTGTTGTTTGTCGAGTAACTTTTAGTTATGTATATGTATGCTCTTATGAAATTATATTGGCCCCTTTAATCTTTGGTTATACTTCCCTTTTGGGTGTTTAAGGACATACAATTGGACCAGATAAATTTATTTGTATTTATTCTTGAGGTCGTTTGAGGATCTGTTCCTCAGGGGTCCCATGGGTTTGGAAGGAGCCCCTGGCTCCTTTCTTTTACCAGTTCCATCTATGTGATGATAAGTCAAAGGACGTGCTCGACCGTTGTTGGCTTCTCTTGGAAGCATGGAGGAAATGATTCCTCAGTATCGACCCTCCTCTTTATAGACTGGACACTGGTTCAAATCCATCTGGTGGGGTCTCCTTGGCCTCCTTGATCAAGAGGTCAGATGACCCACCACCTTTACAGGACGTTTTGTGAGATGTTCATAGTCCCTGGGAATTAATCGACATAGGAGGGCAAGGAGCAAAAAGTGTCCTTTGTGTCCCTCTGACCCAATTAGTATAGATCTCAAG
>NW_008360303.1:1799652-1799863 GCF_000622305.1 Nannospalax galili
TTTATCAGAGTCCACATATGAGGGAGAATATATGTCAATTTTTTTCTGAGTCTGTGTTACTTCGCTTAGTATAACAGTTTCTAGTCAAATCCATTTAGCTTCAAATTTCATGATTTCATCTTTACTGCTGAGAAAAACTCCATCGTATATATGAACCACATTTTCATTATCCACTCGTCAATTGAGGGACACTTAGGTTGCTTCCATCTCT
>NW_008360303.1:1802394-1803096 GCF_000622305.1 Nannospalax galili
TTTATATTGCTTCAAGAACTCTTTGAAGGGCTGGTTTTGTGGACATGAACTCCTTCAGCCTATTTATGTCATAGAAGGTTTTTCTTTCCTCTTCGACTATAATAGACATTTTGGCTGGATATAGTAATTTGGGTTGGCATCTGTGGTCATTTAAAACTGGGAATACTTTGGTCCAGGCGCTTCTGGCTTTCATAGTTAACACTGAAAAGTCATCTGTAATACTAATGGGTTTTCCTTTATATGTGATTTGTTGTTTCTCTTTTGCAGCTTTCAGAATTTTTTCTTTGTTTTGTGCGTGTAGTGTTTTTACTACGATGTGCCGTGGAGAGTTCCTGTTCTGGTCCTGTCTGTTTGGTGTTCTGTATGCTTCTTGTATTTGTATGGGCATGTCTTTCTTTAAGTTTGGGAAATTTTCTTCCACAATTCTGTTGAAGATCTGGTCCATGCCATTGTCTTGGGATTGTTCGCCTTCCTGTATGCGTATGATTCGCAAGTCTGGTCTTTTTATGGTATCACTCAATTCCTGCATATTCCATTCTTGTGATTTCTTAAATTTTTTATAATCTTTGCTTGAGTGGTCCAGTTCATCCGCTTTATCTTCCAATCTTGATACTCTGTTTTCCATTTCGTTCATCCTATTGGTGAGGCTTTCTCCTGTCTTTTCTAATTGGCTTATGGAGTGTTTCACTTCGTTCTTTATTT
>NW_008360303.1:1803175-1815042 GCF_000622305.1 Nannospalax galili
CCTATCTTCCTTCAGCTCTATGATTACCTTGTTTGTTTGTGTGTTCCTTAAATTCACTGAATTCTTTTATCATATTCATCATTGTTCTTTTGAGTTCCATGTCCTGCATTGTCTCTAGGGGGTTATCATTGTACTCCTCTAGATGATTACTGGTATTTGGTGGAGATATATTATTTTGGCTTTTCATGTTATTATTTTTTCTCTGTGATTTTGACATGTGAATTTCTTTTGTAGTTTCTGACTCTTGTGTGATACTCGGGCCTTCAAGTTTAGTTCTGCTTCTTTTATTGAACTTTATGTGTCTTTGTGGTTTACTTTTTGTGTATGAAGAACTGGTTCATCTAAGCTTCTGGTTCTCTCTTTTGATTTTATATTGTTGTGGCCGGATTGATTTTGTCTTAAGAGTTCCATGGTGGCCCAATTCCAATATGGGTCAGAAGTTTTCAGACTTTCTCCTTAGGTCTGGAATCTTCTAAGAATGATTTTGGACTCAGGAACTTGGGTGTTGGACTGACCTGAGATCCTGGCCATGGCCTTGCCCCACAGGGATGCAAAGGCACTTGAGGTGGGAATAACCTCCAAGATTTCCCATGGAGTGGATTGAGCAGCTGGGTTGTACTGGATGCAAAGGATCAGGGAGAGGCAAGGTAAGCCTCGGAGCCCCAGAAAGAGGCTGGTGGGTGTTGCAGGACCAGGGAAGCAGAGAGAGGTGAGGGTGTGGCCGGGTCCAGAGGCAGTACTCCTGGGGCCCAAGGAAGGCACGAAGCCGGTCTGGGTGAAAAGGGTCAGGAAGCAGCACTGGCTCCCCAGGTGTCTGGGGCCCCAAGACTAGGAATGGCACAGGGCCCAAGCTTGGAGTAGAGAACAGCAGGGGAGATGGAAGAGTGAGCACGGCTGGGGGAGTCAAGGCGCAGAGGGCTCCACGATGGACCCACCCCAAGAGGCCTCAGGATAGGGGTGGATAATATTTTTTAAAAGAATAAAATACAATACTAGAGCTGGACATTGCTCAGTCCAATATCCTTTCACCAGCAAGTGTGGGAGTTTGAAATGTTTGACTATGTCATGGGATCCAGGGAACAGCTCAAGTGATGTTTGTAGCAGATGACAGTCCTGTCCCACATGTCCATCTATGGATAGAATTGAAAAGTACCAATTAACTGGCCCTGCTACAGGTGTTCTCAGTTTCTCTGTCTTATTAATTCCTTTGAATCATTCAATAGTGGTATTTTTATGCATTTGAGAAACATTTTTCCAAATTTTATGTATTGTACTCCATTTTACCTTAAATTTCATGCTTCCAATAAATCAGTTAAAAATAAAATTCTTCATCTATACAAAAGTTATTTGAGAGTTTCTTTCACCATCTTTATTTTTTTCTAGAATTTTTTGTTCAAGTTTCTTGAATATTGAACATAATGATTTTAGGTGTTTAGTTTTTGGTCATTTGTTGAATTCATGTTTATATTCAAATTCTATTTGGTGTTTTTCCTGTTATTTTATGGTTTGTGATTTCCCAAATTAAATGTGGGGGATTCTCAATGATTATGCATTCAAATATTTCTTTGATTTAATTCTTTCTTATCATTCTTGTATCCCATTTATCCATTATTTCATTTATAATGGTACTAATGTTCTAGATCTTTTATTTCTCTTAAATAGTCCCTGTCTTTTCATTTTAGTTTCTGTTGAATGCCACTCTTTCTTTGTCTGTATTTATCCCAGAAATGTATGTATTCATTTTTGTTTCTTTTACAATCTTTGCATGCCTTAGAAAGACCATACACTTAATTACTGCTTACTCTCCTTTCCATTTAAACTGCCTATTCATTTTTACATGTTTTCTACTTTCATCATCAGACTATGTAGCATATTAATCATTAACATTTTGGTTTTCTTGATTTTTTTTATTTGTGTGTTTCATTAAATCAAGTTTACAAAATGCTCTAAAGTTTAACACTGAAATTTTGTCTTTGTTAAAGTTCAATGGTGAGCCACTGCCTTTTGGACACTGTTTAGCCATTCTGTCATCTGCAGTGCAGCCCTCACTTTGCCAAAATATGTGTGATGGCTAATCCTGGGTGTCAACTTCACTAGATCTGGGATTAACTGAAATAAGATAGATCTTCTTGATTGGATCATCTGAAGCTGGAAGACACACCCTAAATGTAGATGTTACCTTTTGATGGCAGCCAGTATAAAAGGCCATGGCAGAGGAGAACACCTGGCTTCTTGCTGCTTGCCTTCTCTCTTGCTGGTGAGTTCATCTTGCTGCTGTAGTCTTTTGGAATTTGTCAGACCTTCAGTGCGGGATTGGGACTACTGAGACATCCAGCCTTGTGGACTGAGGGACTAGGGCTTCTCAGCCTCTCCAGTGTGGTGCAGCCAGTGTTGGACTACTCAGACTCTATCCTGTGAGCTAAGCTGATAAATCTCTATACATATATATTCATTCTAGCTGTTCTGTTTCCTTGGAGAACCCTGACTAATACAATATGCTTGCTTTATTTTTTTATTATTTATTGAATTATTGTGTATTTCATACAGAAAAATCAGCTTTATCACCCCTTCCCTTTTGACACCCTCCAATTACTGCCCTCCCACAGAATTCATACATTCTGTCATTTGTATTAAGACCTATCATGTAAAGTTAGTGTCCCCAGTTGTCCCTCAGTACAAGATCATCCACTGGGATTTAGTCAGCCTATCTAGAGTCCCTCCCTTTAAGACAATCTATCCTTCTTCACTCAGCAATAACATGGTGCCAATAATTCTTGGACTAAGATTGGGGCCTGTTGTTCATTTCCACAGTTCTGTGCTGGGTATTTGTCTTCTTAAGTTTGCATGAGTCTTGTGTATGCTGCCATCATTGTTGTAGGTTTGTATGAGAAGGTTCCCAGGTGCTTGTAGGACTGTTTCAGTATGATTCTGCACCTCCTCCCTGGCTCTTACAATATTTCTGCCCCTTCTTCCACAATGATTCCTGACCCTGGGTGGTTGGATTTTAATGTAAGGAGTCCTATCCAAGGACCCACACTCTGCTGACTATTATTCTCTGCGTTCTGGCTGTTTGTGACCTTTTGAGTTCCTGGCCCTCTGTTGCACGAAGGAGCTTCATTTATGAGAGTTGAAAGATGGATTAATGTTCTCTTCATCCCTTGTTGAAGTTCCATAAGCCTTAGGTGTACAGGGTGCATCCTAGATGTGCCACTTGGACTTGGTGAACCTTTTAGACTTCTTTTCCGTATACTGTCTGATATTTCCCTTTGTTTGTGATCCCTTATCCACAACATTTTATCTTTGTGTTTTATTTTTGAATGTGCTACTGTATAATGAAAGGTATCCATTGTGCATCAGAAAATAGGGTCTGGTTTATTTAAGTGGCTCCTTATTTAAAGATTATTATTGCTATGGCTTAGTTTGGGTCTATGTGCAATATATTTGGAATAGATTAAATATGGTTTGAGTTTTTCTACATATTATAAATTGAAATTCCTCTGTATATCAGATAAGAACTCCTCATACATAATTTCCATTTCTCAAATATTTTACTTAATCATTGTGATAGTCAAGCCCCATGGAGGTGGTCATATGATAGGAAAGAAGGGAAAGTTTCCACAGGTCAAATTTCAAATCTCTGTCTTCTAGTAGCCCATTGTGTCTATGCTGAAAAATGCAGTTTCCTATACTGTTAAGTGACACAAGAAATAGGGGAGTAGTTGCAATTATAGGCTATGAAATATTTTCCTCCAAATTGGATGACACTTTGATAGCAGCATTTTTTCTAGCTGCATTAGGAAGCCTGTGCTGAGCATTATTTCAGTAAACGTTTTCTTCCTCAGTGTTCCTTTTTCTAATATGTTTTCCAATATGAATATTTTTATTGACTCTTTACCATTAGTGCCTTGTGAAGTTCCTGATGGTAATTCTCATAAACATACTGTGAACACTTAAAACTGTGTTATTCAAATAAAGTATTGCCTAAAGAAAATTTCACGTTTAGTCTCCAGAGATTAATATTTTATCTGAGCATATTTTATCTGTGAATTTCTGTATTTAACATGTGTCTTTCTATGTTTTAGAGTTCTTTGAAGCTTTATCTCTTTAATTTTCTGATGGATCAAATAAAAATTTTGAATTTTGATCTGTTCAGCCTTAGTTATCTATTATAAGCTCTGTATGATAGTATCTAAGCTCTTTGAGCAACTTAGCACTGGTTTCAAAAGCAGTCTAAAAATGAATTTCTCATATGGAATTGGGTGATATGGTTCTATTATATCATTATGAATCATTACCTGAAGTTGGTTAAATTGCCGTATTTGCTCAAGACTTTGAACAGTACATGTAAATTGAGAGGGTTTTCTAAATCCACACAAATTTGACAATTTTATATAAAGACTCACAGAACTCTTTGAAATACATTATTCTTACGGACATAATTTTTACAGATATGGGATACAATTAAAACTAGGCAAAGGGATAAAAGCACAGGAAATTACCTATTAGGGGGCCAATGGACAGCAGTGAGAAATAAGTTATTTAACATTGGAGATAATGTGTAGCTCTATGCATGGAGATATTGCCCACCAAGGAAACTAATCCAGATCTTGAAATCGAGTAATTTTATGGAGGTTTTACTGTATATTCATGGATCATTTATTCCATTCCTGCACGGTGAGCACAAATTTTTTGGCTAGGTGGAGTTTTCTCCTTAGTTCTTGTCTTCTTAAAGAAAATAGTTTTGTGATAAAACACAATATAAGCAGAAATGTGTTCAACAAAACAGAAGTATCATCCTCCAGAGAGAGTTTGGTGTGGGCTGGCCACAAGAATATCAGCCCACTGGATGCTACTCTCTGGAATTTTACAAAATTTTTATGAATATATATGAGATCCTGGCATATCTATGGTGTAACATGACAAAGGACACAGCTTTCCTTGCTGACCTCTTTCTGTCTCTGCTTTCTTGGTCTATTTTAGCACTGCTGTTCTCTTGCCAAAGGTGATAACGTCATCACAAGCCTGGAACCCCATTATGAATCACCTATGTAGTGTGATTTGTCAAGTATGGTTTAAGGGACCACTAAACACACAAACATTTAGAGGCTATATACCAGAATCTGGAGTAAAGGTTAGAGCTTTTGGGGGTCCAATTCAAATTCCTAACTACCTAAATGTCATAGCCTATTGATATGTTTATATATAAGTATTCAAGGCTGCAGTTATCTATACATGCATTTTGCTATCTAGCTAAGTGATAATTTAATTTTGCTTGGGAAACACAAGGCTTTCTGGTATACACTCAAACACTGGTACAAGTAAACAGTGAAAAAGCACAGCCTACACATCACTGATATAAGAACATTATCATGCTTCATGTTGCACATATTGCTATAATCTTAGGTCACAGTTCTAGAAAGAAGATATCTATAAAACAAAGTCTCCAAATATCTGCACAATTATAACTCTTGGTTCTTCTCACAACTTGCAAATCTCTCATTCTTAATGCTAGTGCATTAGGAAACTAGTTTGGAAATCTTGTCTGTGAATTCAGAGATCCAAGAAAGTCTGTGGGGTTCCTCACAGTGTTACAGAACTAAAACTGAGATCAGATTCACTCACTGTGAAATGGCTATATGAGAATCACATTCTGTTGTTGAGGCACTACATGATCATGCCTGACCTATGGATATTAAATTAGTTTGTATTCTCCAGAGAATCAGAACCCAGAGTACTATGATCTGTTATAAAACAGTCTCACCTGATTATGGAGGCAGACTTGTCCAAGATTTGTAATTGGAAAGCTGAAACTCAGGAAAGCGGATTGTATATTCTTTACTGAGAACCAGGTGAGTCAACGGTGTAAGTTTTTAGTTTGAAGGCAGAATCACGTGATAGCATGAATAAGACCCATGCCAACTCAATCAGACAAAAACCCAGCATAGAACTGGGGAAATGGACAGCAGGTTCCACCCTAACCAAGTAACAGATTACCATGGGGTGAGGGATAATAGATCTTCTTTAAGGGAGTGACACTAGATAGGCTGACTACTCTACAGTGGGTGAACTTGCACTGATAGACATCTGGAAACAAATTCTTGACTAGATAGGGCTTACCATATATAATGAAGTGCGTGCAATGTGGTGCTGGGGGGGGACTTTGGGAGGGCACAGATGGGGGAGGAGGTCTAAATTTGATTAAGATCTTTTATATGAAATGTACAAAATCTCAGTAAAAATATTAAAATAAATAACTAAACATTTAAAAATAATTTGGAAAGAAATAAGCACTGAGGAGCTTTTTTCCAGAATGAGTGAGGCCCACCCACAATGCACAGGACAGCCCTCTTTACTAATCCTATGGTTTCAAATGCCAATTACATTAGAAAATGTCACAGACACATTAAGAAATAATGTTTAATCAGACAAATAGGAACACCTCTGTTAAAAATTAACCTTTGCAAGGATCATATCTTAAAGTCCCAGCTATAACTGAAGAGTAAGAAGAAAACTAAAACAGACATCGCTAATGAGCGTTAACGTCAACAACTCTTGACAGGCCAAAATACTCTGCTAGCAATTTAACTACCTGAAAAAGGAAAAAAAAAACATATATATTTAAAACAATGTAACACAAGAAAATTTATAATGGAGATCAGTCAGGGCTATTGAAGAATAGCCCTGTGACCTTGACATATACCGCCTTATTGAGAAAACTGACATTCATGAAAGTACATATGTATATAAACATTTCCAGTTTTGGGGAGTTCAACTATGTGAAAAGGCAATTATGACAATGAGTTAAAAATAGAGAAAAATTTTGATAGGTAAACTACAGAATTCCATTAATTCAACTAAATAAATTCAAATCTACTGTGATGGATAATCCTGGGTGTCAACTTGACTGGATTTGGGATTAAATGAAATGATAGAGACGTTCTTGATTGGATCATCTGAAGCTGGAAGACACCCTAAATGTGGGTGTTACCTTCTGCTGGCACTCGGTATAAAAGGCTATGGTAGAGGAGAGCACTTGCTTTTTGCCGCTTGCCTTCTCTCTCTCACTGGTGAGTTCATCTTGCTGCTGTAGACTGAAGACTAGGAGATCTCTTGGAATTTGTCAGACCTTCAGCACCAGATTAAGACTACTGAAACATCCACCCTTGTGTGGACTGAGCAACTACCAGAGTCACAGCATCTCCAGTGTGGTGGACTCTATCCTGTAAGCCCATCTGATAAATCCATATATATATATACATACATATATATAATATATAATATGTATGTATATTAATGCTACTGGTTCTGTTTCTTTTCAGAACCCTAATACATCTACATAAAAGTGTAACATAAATTTTGTAACTGAAAGACATTATCAATCAGTAGATGCATATTATAATATGTGGAAAAGAAACAACATAGGATAAGACTGAGATATTTCATTAAAGCTGTAGGGGCTGGAGAGATGGCTCAGCAGATAAGAGCACTGGCTGCTTTTGCAGAGGACCAGGATATTTGAGTCCCATCACCCACATGACAGCTAACAACCATCTGTAACTCTAGTTTCAGGGGAATCTGATGCCTTCTTCTGACCTCCATAGGTATTGCATGACAGCATGACATGGGTGCACTTACATACATGCAGACAATACACTCATACAAAATAAAAATAATAAATAAAATATATAATTTTCTTTTTAAAAGCTGATAATATAAGAAACAAATTTAGTACCTTGTAAGAGACAGGTACTTGGCAAACTGACTCAACTGTGAGCATAGGATCCCAGAGACAAAGAAATGTAACAATGGGGATGAGCAATTTCACACTAAATAAACTTAACACGTCTGACTTCAGGGTACCACAAAAACACTGAAAAGTCTGAGCACCACATCTTTATAATTGGAAGGAATAATGGTATTGCTACATTAAGCCATGAACCATAATCTGATTTACCAGATAGTAGTAGATTTTTGATACAACTATCAAAAGTGGAATGCTACTACAATATAACAAACAAAAAACACAAAACACAAATTTATGATGGGACTGGTCAAGAATGTGAATCTAAAAACTGATGAACAGACTGTGAATTTGGAACCTAAAAAATTATTTTAAATAAAGATTTTCAGGTCACGGTGGTGCATACCTGTAATTCCAGTACTCACAGGTATCAAGAGTTCGCTGTCATCATCAGCTACATAAAAGTTTTGTAGCCAATCTAGTTTACATAATATGTTATCTCAAAAGGAAACACTTCATGAGGCTTAAAGAGAAAACGAATATTGTGTAGTGGAAGAACAAACCTGTCTCAAAAACTAAGAGATGGAAGATATGAACAAAGTTGTGAATCCGATTATGACAGTTTCCTTATCAATTGGATTTTTATTGTACTAACACATATTGAAATATGAAAAGAAAATTATTAACACATAAGGGATTATTAGTAGATGAGAAAATTTTACATAACATGTGGAAAAACAGGGACATGACATGCTATAAGTAGAAACTTTCCTATAGCCTCTCCATGCCCTTAAGCTGGTAAAAGATTCCAGGATAAAATCAGCTCAGCGTGAAGATGAAATTACAGGTATATGTAACAGTATTTAAATATACCTAAGAAAGATATATAGAAGTGTGGAATTTGGCTACACTGCAGACTTTTTAAAGGTCTTAACAGCATCTTCTCACTATTCGCCACTCCACCCACAGCAATAAGAGTTCTGCCTTGACAAGAACTTGAAAAGAGATTTTAACAGTATACAGGGTGTCCATGTTCAAAACTAATACACTGACCTGCTAATGTTGAAGAAACACTAAACTGAAAAGAGTAGCTGAATTTAGAAATCTTCTGCAGCACCTACTTTCTCAGGACAGGATGGAGTCTTACTGAAAAATTAAAATGCAAACATAAAACATTTCCCATTATGTAAGCAAGACAACTCAGACAGCAGATCAAAATCAGGAGAAAAAAATGAATTATTAAATTATATTCAGCAAAGTTGGTCTAATGATTTTACTCTTCAGTACTGGGTGGCATGTGATTGACTGTATTTCAAAACAGCTGCTATTTCTGAGGACTATGTGCTTCCTGTTCTTCCTGGAATGGAAAGACATATGACAAAAAAAGAATAGAGTCAGCTGCTTATTTCTGAAGGGCTTGGAGTGCAGAGTCATCGGCTCTTTTTCTTAAAGCTTGGAGCCAAGAGGCATCATGCACAAGAGCTTTATCCTGTTTTGCACTAAATGTGTTAAAAATCATGACATCCTAGGTAAGCAAAATACAATAATTGTAAAGACCACATCTTTCTCTTAGTATATTTTGACTTATTTTAGAAATAGAAATAAAGTTAGTACTTGAGAGTAGCCATGACCATATTTTGTACAGAACCCCTTCAAGAGGAGAGTCATTTGAATCTGGTCAGGTCCATTTTCCTATTTCTTGATTGTAGCTGTAAATTTGGCATGATTTTCTGAAACAAAACACAGTATATATAAATGGTGTGACTTTTTATTCAAATGACAGATTTCTGATTTTGCTTTACTTTAAAATGCAACTGGATTCACCCTCCCATCTCTCCTGCCCATCTCTTCTCCTAGCCTTGGTGCTGTCCCATTCCTTGTCTTGGCGCCCCAGATACAGGGGGAATCACCACTGTTTCCTGATTCTTTGCATCCAGAATAACCCAGGTCCTTGATACTGTCCACAGGAGCCCTCTGGGCCTGGCCCCGTCCTCACCTCCCTCTGCTTCCTTGGGTTGCACAACTTGCCAGCCTCTCTCTGAGGAGCTCACTGGGTCTGGTTCCACCCTCACTTCCCTCTGCTTCCCTGCACTGCACGGCCTGCTATGCTCTTTCCTGGACATGGGGGCTGACCTCTCAGCTTCCTGATCCTTCGCATCCAGACCAACTCAGTTCCTCAGTGCAGTCCCCAGGAGCCCTTCAGTCATCTTCCAACCCCCATCTCCCTTTGCATCTCTGGGTGGCACAGCCCCAAGCTGCCCAAGACTAGCATCTTTCCTGGGACCAGGCCAGTCCAACTCCAAAATTCCTGAGGACATCTTTCAACAAAATGTTTGAATTGTAGGCATACAGGAAGGTGAAGAATCCCAAGATAATGGCATGGACCAGATCTTCAGCAGAATTGTAGAAGAAAATGTCCCAAAATTAAAGAAAGACATGCCCATACAAATACAAAAAGCATACAGAACACCAAACAGACAGGACCAGAAAAGAAATCCTCCATGGCACATCATAGTAAAAACACTAAACTTACAGAAAAAATAGACAATACTGAAAGCTGCAAAAGAGAAACAACAAGTCACATATAAAGGAAAACCCATTAGGATTACAGGTGATTTTTCACTTCAAAGCATGAAAGCCAGAAGAGCCTGGACCAAAGTATTCCCAGTTTTAAATGACCACAGATGCAAACCCAGATTACTATACCCAGCCAAAATATCTATTATATTAAAAGGGGAAAGAAAAATCTTCCATGGCATAAATAAGCTGAAGGAATTCATGTCCACAAAACCAGCCCTTCAGAGAGTTCTGGAATCAATACAAAGAGCAGAAGAATGGAATGACAATGCCCACAGGGTTGCAGAAAGAAATTCAATGAATGTAAAACTGTGAAAAAGTACAGCTATATCAAGAACGTGAACAGAAATAAAAATGACAGGATTCACTACTCATCTTTCATTAATAACTTTAAATATTAGTGGACTGAACTCCCCAGTCAAAAGACACAGACTAGGTGAATGGATTAAGAAACAAAACCCATTTTTTGTTCTCTGCAAGAAACTCATCTCGCATTCAAGGACAGGCACTATCTTAAGGTGAAAGGATAGAAAAATATATACCAAGCAAATGGTACTAAGAAAAAGCATGCCTTATAATACTAATATCTGACAAAACATACTTTAAACTAAAACTAATCAGAAGAGATAAAGAGGGCCACTTCATTCTGATCAAAGGAACAATAAACCAAGGAGATATTACAGTGATGAACATATATTCAACAACTTCATAAAAGAATTACTACTGGACTTTAAGACTGAGATTAATTCCAAATCATTAACAGTAGGGGATTTCAATACCTCACTGTCTCCATTAGATAGGTCAACAGGGAAGAGAGTTAACAAAGAGACATCTGAATTATACAAAATCATGTATCAAGTGGTCCTAACAGACATCTGCCGAGTATTCCACCCAAGCACCAAAGGACATACTATCTATTCAGTGCCCCATGGAACCTTCTCCAAAATCGACCATATTCTGGGGCTCAAAATAAATCTCAACAAATACAAAAAGATTGAAATAATTCCATGCATTCTATCAGACCACAATGCAATAAAGCTTAAAATAAAACTGGAAGAAGCCTTAGTCACCACATGAACATATGGAGATTAAGTAACACATTCCTGAATGATGAATGGGTCAAAAGAGAAATTAAGAAAGAAATAAAAGTATCCCTGGAACTAAACAATGAGGACAATACAACACAACAAAACCTCTGGGACATGCTGAAAGCAGTCCTTAGAGGGAAGTTTATAGCTTTAACAGCCTACATCAAAATATCAAAAAGAGCACAAAAAATGATTAACACTGCAACTCAACACACTTGAAAAGGAACGAATGAACCCCAAACCCAGCAGACAAGAAGAAATAACAAAAATCGGGTAGAAATTAATGAAATCGAAACAAAGAAAACAATAAAAAGAATCAAAGAATCCAGGAGGTGGTTCTTTGAAAAGGTAAATAAGATTGACAGAATGCTAGCCCAGTTAACCAAAGGAAAGAAAGAACACCTCCAAATCAACAAAATCAGAGATGAAAGGGGAAACATCACCAGAAAAGATACAGAACG
>NW_008360303.1:1815125-1819060 GCF_000622305.1 Nannospalax galili
CAAAACTAAACCAAGAAGAGATTAACAGCTTAAACAGATCCATAACACAAAAAGAAATTGAAACAGTAATACAAAACTTCCCGACTAAAAAAAGCCCAGGACCAGATGGATTTACAGCAGAATTCTATCAGACATTTAAAGAAGATCTACATCCAATGCTACTTAATTTATTCAAAAAGAAAGAAATGGAGGGAGAACTTCCAAATTACTTCTATGAAGCTAGGATCACTCTAATACCAAACCAGGTAAAGATACAACCAAAAAAAGAATCTATAGACCTATATCCTTTAACAAACATAGATGCAAAAATTCCCAAGATACTTGCAAACAGCAAACAGACACACATCAAAAATATCATCCACCATGATAAAGTCGGCTTTATGCCAGAGATGAGGGATGGTTCAATATACGTAAGTCAATAAGCATCATAAATCATATAAATGGGCTCAAAGACAAGTACCACATGGTCATCTCAATAGATGCAGAGAAGGCCTTTGACAAAATTCAACATGTATTTATTTTCAAAGTCCTAGAGGGAATTGTACTGGAGGGAACCTATCTCAACATAATTAAAGCCATATATAACAAACCCACGCTAACATCATTCTAAATGGAGAAAAACTGGAAGCATTCCCATGAAAACAGGAAACAGAAAAGGCTGTCCACTATCTCCACTTCTCTTTTATATAGTGCTTGAAACTCTTGCAAAAGAAATAAGACAAGAGTAGGAAATTAAAGGAGTAATAATTGGAAAAGAAGAGATCAAATTATCCCTTTTTGCGGATGACATGATATTGTATCTAAGAGATGCAGAAAATTCCACAAATTAACAGCTAGAAATTATTAACATGTTTATTAAAGTGGCAGGTTACAAAATTAACATACAAAAGTCTGTAGCCTTTCTATATACCAATAACAAGCAATCAGAGAAAGAGCACATGGAAACACTCCCCTTCACAACAGCTGCAAAAAGTAAAATAAAATATCTTGGAATAACCTCATCAAGGAAAGGGTTTATTTGTCTTACATCTCCTAGGTCGCAGTTCATCAGGGCGCCCAAGGTAGGAACTCAGGGCAGGAACCTGGAGGCAGGATCTGGAGCACAGGCCATGGAGGAATGCTGCTTACTGGCTTGCTCCCTTGGCTCCTGCTCAGCCTGCTTTCTTATGCAACACAGGCCCACCTGCCCAGGGGTGGCACCACCCACAGTGGGCTCGGCCCTCCCACATCACGCATCAAAAAGATGCCCTTCAGACTTGGCCACAGGCCAGTCCAATAGGGGAAATTCCCTGATTGAGGCTCCCTCAATCCAGATGTTTCAAGTTGACACTAAAGCTATCCAGCACTATATATATCAGGATCAGGATTAAACCTGACCAAAGATAATAAAGATCTCTACAATGGAATTTTTAAATCTTTAAAGAAAGAAATTGAGGAAGCCATCAGAAGATGGAAGGATCTCCCATGCTCATGGATTAGAAGAATCAATATTGTGAAAATGACCATCCTTCTAACAGTCATTTATTTATAGATTCAATGCAATGTCAATCAAAATCCCCATGAAATTTTTCACAGAATTGGAAAAAAAACATACTAAGATTCATATGGAATCAAAAAAGACCTCAGATAGCCAAAGCAACCCTTAGCAAAAAGAGTCATGCCAAGGGATTATTATACCAGATTTTAAGCTGTATTACAGAGCTATAGTCACAAAAACAACATGGTACTGGCACAAAAATAGACCCAGAGATCAATGGAACAAAATTCAAGACCCAAATATAATTACATGCAATTTCAGCCACCTGATATTTGACAAAGGGGCCAAGAACATTCACTGGAGGAAAGACAGCATGTGTAGCAAATGGTGCTAGCAAATTTGGATTTCCACCTCTAGAAGAATGAAACTAAACCCTTATCTTTCACCTTGCCCAAAAGTCCACTCCAAATGGATCAAAGACCTCAGTGTAAAGCCCGAAACTCTGAAACTGTTAGAAGAAAACATCGGTAAAAACCTCCAAGAAATAGGTATAGGAAAAAATTTTCTAAAGCGGACATCAATTGCTCAGGAAACAAGATCAAGAATCGACAAATGGGACCTCACTAAACTAAAAAGCTTCTTACATCAAATGAGGCAACCGGGGAAGTGAAGAGCAAACCCGTAGAATCAAAGACAATCTTCACCAGCAGCACATCTGACAGAGTTTTAACATGCAGAATATATAACACACTCAAAAAACAGAGAATCAAGAGGGGAAGTAACCCAACTAAAAAATGGGTTAAGGAGCTGAACAGAGAGTTCTCAAAAGAACAAGTAAAGATGACTAAGAAGCATCTTAAAGATGTTCAACATCACTAATAATTAGGGAGATGCAAATTAAAACCACTTCAAGATTTCATCTTACCCCAGTCAGACTGGCTAAGATCAAGAAAACAAATGATACCAAATGTTGGAGGGGATGTGGGGAAAGGGAAACACTCATCCACTGCTGGTGGGGCTGCAAACTTGTTCAACCCCTATGGAAAGCAGTGTGGAGAACTCTTACAAAACTACAAATGAACCTACCATTTGTCCTATTTATACCACTCCTTGGCATATACCCAAAGAACTCATCCTATTGCAGAGACAGTTGTACATCCATGCTTGTTACTGCTTTTTTCTCAATAGCTAAGAGATGGAAGCAACCTAAGTTTCCCTCAGTTGATGAGTGGATAATGAGAATGTGGTTCATTTATACGATGGAGTTTTACTCAGCAGTAAAGAAAGATGAAATCATGAAATTTGCAGGTAAATGGATAAAGCTAGAAACAGTTATACTAAGTGAAGTAACACAGACCCAGAAAGGACATTGACATGTTCTCCCTCATATGTGGATCCTACAACCAAATCCTGATAAGTGAGTATGTATCCAGACATAACTACAGGAACCAGGATAATGGAAAAGAACTAGGGAGGTAAGTAAGAGAAAGAAGCTGAAAGAGAACAACAGTAGGAAACAGGTGTTAATAAGAGACAGATGGATAAAAATTGGGTTAGCTTAAGGGAAGGAGGAGGAAAGGGTATACAAGAAACCTAGTGGATAAAGGGAATGAAGGAGCTCAAGAGAGGTAGGACAATAGGAGAAGCATATTATTAAGGGAGAAGGGAAAAAACAGGGGCACCTTAATTGGGGAAACTATGATGGAGGAGTTAGACAATGCTAGAGATAAATAATGCCTAACTAGTTTTATAAACCAGAGAGAACCATATTAATCCAACAGCTTACTGACAAACTATACATTCCAGACCAAAAAATATGTGTCTAGGCAAGGTTTATCTGAGAACAATTGGTCTTTGCCCAAGATTTATATACATGGCACACAGTAATTAAAAGTATCAGACTGGTGGAACTAACCTTCTTGGACGTTTAACAGACATACTTTGAGGCCTATACTAATTTAGTCAGAGGGACACAAAAGATAGGTTTTGCTCCTTGCCCCCCTAGGTTGACTAGTTCCAGGGTACTGAGCATCTCTCAAAATGTCCTATAAAGGTGGTGGGTCACCTCTTCTCTTGATCAAGGAGGTTGAGGAGACCCCACCAGATGGATTTGAAGCAGTGTCCAGTCTATAAAGAGGAGGGTCAACACAGTGGAATTATTTCCTCTATGCTTCCAAGCGAAGCCAACCATGGTCAAGCAGGACATTTGACAGGTCCTCAAACAACCTTAAGAGTAAAAATAAATCGGTTTATCTGGACCAACTGGGTGGCTTAAACACCCAAAAGGAAAGTATAACCAAAGATTAAAGGGGCCAATATAATTTCATAAGAGTCCATATGTATAGCTAAAGGCTACATAACAAGCAACAATGCCAGACAGGTGATACCTTCTTTTGAGTTGTTGACCAGCGTGGCCAAAGGGACTCCCAGATAGTAACCCAGCATAGAACTGGGAAAA
>NW_008360303.1:1819514-1820096 GCF_000622305.1 Nannospalax galili
AAAAGTTAAAACCTCATTCAATTTTATGTCTTATAGGATTTATACTTATTACAATATTCTATAACTTTATTAATTCAAATGTAAACCTAAAAATTTACAGCAAATTTTGAAAGAGAAGCATCTTAGCTCTGGAAAAAAGAAAAAAAAAAAAAAAGCATAGGCCCTTGTGCAGGATAGCTTTAGTGTCAACTTGACACACCTGGTTTATGGGACCCTCAATTGGGGAATTGCAATTTTTGGACTGGCCTCTGGCCATATCTATAGGGCATCTTGATGAGTAATGTAGGAGAGCCCAGCCCACTGTGGGTGGTGCCAGCCCTGGGCAGGGGGGCCTATGTTACATAAGAATGCAGGCTAAGCAGGAGCCATGGAGCAAGCCACTAAGCAGTGTTCCTCTATGGCCTGTGCCCCAGCTCCTGTTTCCAGATTCCTGCCCTGAGTTCCTACCTTGGGCTCCCTGATGAACTGTGACCTGAGAGATGTAAGCTAAATAAACCCCTTCCTCCTCTTCCTACTCCTCAAAAAAAAAAAAAAAAAAAAAAAGAAAAAAGAAAATCTAAAAAAAAAAAGGAAATTTTTTTT
>NW_008360303.1:1820181-1840654 GCF_000622305.1 Nannospalax galili
CCACATGGTGGCTACAAACTGTCCTTAACTCCAGTTCCAGGGGAATCCGAAGCCCTCTTCTGACCTCCGTGGCATTGCCCGACACAGGCTCACTCACATACATGCAGACACTGTTGTCAAATTAAAAAAATAAAAATAATAAATAAATACAGTTTAAAAATGCAAACCAATGAATTTGAATAAAACAATGAGCATTCTAGAAGTAAAATTCATAATTGAAACAACATATAATATTTGTAATAGCAAACTTCAATAAATAAAATTAAACTTTATGTTTAACATTTCAATTCTTGGTGAAAAACTGTATTTATTCATATAAGTCTAATCAATAATGTAATGATTTATATGTAATCAATGAAAAGAAAACAGAAGTTCAAAACTAAACACTAATAAATGTTGACATTCATAATCATTGATTTTTGACCAGGTTACCAAAACAATTGATGGGAAGTAAATTTCTTTCCAGTGGGTGGTAAGAGAACCACTCAAGGTCCTCACACAAACAAATGCAATTGGAATTGTAACTCAGATTTTATATTCATTAAAACCTTTGCTCGTGCAAACATATACATACTTAAATAACAAGCTTCAAAATTTGTTATAGAGCTAAATATAAGATTCAAAGTGTAAAGATAGTGGGAAAGGAATAGACAAAAACATTTTTTTCAAAATGGTTTCCAGCCCAGTGTGGTGGCATACTCCTCTCATCCCAGCACTGGGGAATCAGAGGCATGTGGATCTTTGTGAGATCCAGGCCAGCCTGGGATGATTTACATAGCAAGTTCCAGGCCAGCTGTGGCTACATAGTGAGGCACTGTCCCCCTAAAAACAAAGAAAAATAAATGGTTCCAATCCCTGAATCACAGTAGAAAGAAGAAATAAATTGGATTCTAACAATATTTTTATATTCAAAATAGAAGGAAGTTTAAATGACAGCAAGGAGAACAGGATAAAACATTGCAAAATTATCCATCTGAGAACAGACCTGTGCCTATGTTATATAAAGAATTCTTTTTTTTGTTTGTTTGTTTGTTTGGTTTTTTTTTAGATAGAATCTTCCTGTGCACCACCACACCCAGCTCTATAAGGAATTCTGAGAACCCATTAATAAAATGACAAAAATCAGGCTGGAGGGACAGTGCAGCCACTAAAGGCTAATGCTAACAACCAAAAATAAAATGACATAACATTACAATAGTCCACTTATCACAAAATAAATATGCAAAATATTCTATAATAATAAAATATTGTATTATTATTTTTAAAAGTTTAAATGTTGTATAATAGTAAAAATACACTAAATGAAAGACTATACAGTCTATGAATTCATTCATATCAAATGTAGACAACAGAAGAATACTTCAGCAAAATACATAAATTAGTAATTGGCAAGATCTCAGAAATGGGGTGCAAAGTGATTAGATAGTGGATATGGCATTTCTTTCTATATAAAAGTTAATAAAAGTACAGAAAAGTTTTAGAAAGTAACAGAGAAAATGTCAAATCTTTCATAAAGATCTATCAATCAAATTATTATAACATTTTCCCTTTCTCTAACCATGAATAAGACAAGGATTATCACTGTACCAATGTCAAATAATAATAGGCTACTTTGTTTCACAAGGATTCCTATCTCCATTGTATTCACCTATCAACATGTGATACACTGATGTGGTTTAATGTAAAATATGATTTTTTTGTGATTTGTCTTTTTATCTTATCCTTGAGTAACAGTGATAAGCTTGGATTTGAAGTGTCTACCCAAAAGTCCATGTACCAAAGACTTGGCTCTCAGCAGCTAGCGCAGTTGAGAAAACTTGACTGTTGGCGTACAAACTTCATCAGCTGATGAATGGTTTAGTAAGTTCACAACGGAATAGTCTCTCAGGATTTGGGGCATATTTATTTGGAGGAAGTAAGTCATTTTGAGTGTATCTTTAAAACATTTATCTTCCTTGCCCTTCTGCCATGGTTTTCTGTCTTAACACAGCCCAGAAATAGCAGAGTCAAATCATGATGGACTGAAACATCTGAGTTCAGAACTCCAAATGAACTCATCCTTCAGTTTATCAGGTATTTAGTCAGTGTGAGAAGAAGACTGAAAGGTTTTATGACTTAGTGACTTAAAGATATTTATTATAAGACAATTTCTAGGTATGTGAAATTTGAGTGAAGTTTAGCTGAGTCCTCTGGTTTAATGTTACAACAAGACTACAATCAAAGTACTGGTTTCAGTTGCACATATTCAAAGTAAAGGAGAATTACTTCCCTCCTCAAATACTGACTTGTTGGATTGAGTTTTCTTTACTTCTTTGGCATGCATTTCTATAGCAAGCAAACAGCATGGTATTTCCATGAAAGCAAGTAAGTGGAAGAACCAAATAGAAAAAGAAAAATAGAAGAATAGCCCTCATGTTTTGATTTTTATTTAAATTCTATTGCCATCTATTCATTACAATTGAGTTTCTATGACTAGCTTACATCTACAGGAAGATGACCCAGATACATGAATACCAAGAGGTAGGCATTAGTAAGAGCTATTTTTGAGACTGATTATCATCTGATCTCTCTATCATCTACCTATCTTTATGCATTCCTATCTACTGACTTTAGTTTTTCTTCATTGAGATACAAAGAAAGAAGTGCTGAGGTTGGCTTTCTTTCATGACCATGTACCCTCAATGCATGGTATTATCTGATGTGGTACTTTGGAATTCACAAATTTCATCCAGGATCTATTGTTCTTAATTGCTCTTGTGTATGTTGTATTCTAAGTATAACTTGAGGTACATGAAGTCTATTTTATCTCCTTAGACTCATTGTTAGCTGAACTCTCAGTGACTGCTACCTATCAATCAGATCAATCATTTAACATTATATCAGCTTCCTGTCATTTTCCCTACTTTTTGCAATTCATTACTTCATCATCAACATTTAAAAATTAGTTAATTAAACTAAGTTAAATAATTTTTCAATCTTCATGAGATTAATTAGGAGTATTAATTTTTTTCTTAGTGAATATTATTAAAAGTGACACTTCATATAAGTGAGAAATTTCTTTTTAAAATCAAATTCCTTTTCCCCTGGAGAATGGCTTAAAAGAAAACAAGAGAAAAGAAACAAGTCAAAATTCAATCTAGCATTATGTATTTATTTTTCAATAGAATGGACAAATGCTATTTTACTCTGAATGTAATGTGCTTTTTAAACAATTTTCATACATTTCAAATGTCAGTTATTAGTTTCAAGTTTATAAATCCATTCAGCAAAAGTCAACCTATCTGGTTTCTTTCCACTCTCTGCCACCTCCATATTTGTGCATTGCCGTGTCAAGTCATTCAAGAGCCTGTCTTAAACGTCAATCTTTCCTGTAAACACTGATATTCAGAAATACATTTATTCTGCTTTTTTCTGTTTTTTAGATACCTTTTTAGTATCATGAATTATTAATCATATATTCACAGACTGTGACTAAGTACTGAATGTCTATATCTTATAGCAAATAGCACTTGCTCAGAAAACTCCCTGTTGTCTCCTATCAATGCAGTTCCTTTAGTAATAAAACTTAATAGAAACTCAGAGATATTTTTACAGTCCATATTGCAGTCTATAACTAGGCATGTTCTCCACTTTTGTAATTTGGATAATCTAACAGCTAAACATTTAATTCTTTGAGGTTATATATTGCTCTGCCCTTTCTTGTAGTATTAGTTCAATACTGGAAAATAAATGATTGAATAAAATCATATTTCAGTATATATATTCATATATAACAGCTGTGGCCAACCAGAAGAGGTAAGATAGTTTCCCAATGAATATTTGGAGAATGATAATGACATACACACAGTCATACACACACACAGATACACATACACACACACACACACCACACATACACATACACACACATGCACGTATACTCATACTCACATGAATATGATAGGGATTATTATCTATGCCATGATGGATTATTAGGAGAGCATCAATATGCCCAAGAAGGTCTGAAAATAGCCAAAAATAGCCTGAGAGTGGCTTGGCTGGTGGTCACAGTGAGGCTTTGGTGATACACATACACACACACACACACCACACATACACATACACACACATGCACGTATACTCATACTCACATGAATATGATAGGGATTATTATCTATGCCATGATGGATTATTAGGAGAGCATCAATATGCCCAAGAAGGTCTGAAAATAGCCAAAAATAGCCTGAGAGTGGCTTGGCTGGTGGTCACAGTGAGGCTTTGGTCCTCAAGTGCAGCAGAATTTTACATAGTTTGGGAATGCTGCTGGAAGCAAAAAGTGTGGCATCCAATTTATTTAAGACATCCCCAGTGCAGGTTAATATGTGAT
Source organism: Nannospalax galili (assembly GCF_000622305.1). Taxonomy (NCBI): domain Eukaryota; kingdom Metazoa; phylum Chordata; class Mammalia; order Rodentia; family Spalacidae; genus Nannospalax; species Nannospalax galili. The sequence goes on from NW_008360303.1 coordinate 1,824,548, forward strand.
GAGGGAGAGATGAGGCTAAACTTAGATCACAGTTAGTATCATTCTGCTTGTATCTAAATAAACACAAATTAAGAGAAACATTTTCAGAGGGCTACACTGAACTTCAGTAACAGAGCTGGACATAGAAAAACAGGTATGCCTGACTCTGCTGCCTTGATTATCATTTGTTTATTTTCAGAACCTGAATGCTATGTCCTCCATTGTTATTTTTGATATTCAAATAAATATGAATATAAAGAACAAAAAGTTATAAGGGTTAACTATCTTCTGTCATATGTAAATAAAACTGAATGTGAAAGTAATTACATCATGACAATTGCACTTTTAATGTAACTCCTGAGTAATGTTGATAAGGCCAGCCAATAAAAATGAGTGTAAGAAATGATTTCTTAAAAGACAATATATGTGCAATCCTATTTTAAAGTTATTGTGATTTAGAATTGTTTATGTTTTTGACTACAAAAATATTATTTACTGTTATAGTATTTGTATTTTCTCAACTATTAATGTTTAACCTTCAGACAATGTTTGACCCTCTAACATTTTTATACCCTTTACATTTTTTCCTTTTGTTAAAAAATATTTTATTTATTATTCTTACACGTATGAATGTTTTGCCTGCAGGTATATAAGTGAATCGCATGTGTGCAATGTCCTCAGAGATGAGAAGAGGGTGTCAGGTCCCTTGAGCTAGAGTTATGGACAGTTTTATGTGCCATGTGGGTGCTAGGAATTGAACCCAGGTCCTCTGGAAGAACAGCAAATGTTCTTACCCACTGATTCATCTCTCCAGACTCTTCACTTCTTTAAGAGTAAATGCTTCTTATATCCTGGCTCTGCCATTGACAAATTGTGTAATCTATACATTAATTAATTATTAATTAACCTGATTATTTATGCATATTACATATCTTTTGATTGCTGAGCAAAAGGAAATACCAAAAATACTTACCACCAAATCTCACCATCAGTGATACTTTGTTTTCTTCTTTTCTATATCTGTATTTTTTTCTTTTTCTCTGATTAGTTTTCTTAATTGGTTCACTTAAGTGTGTGACCTTTTCTGATAGAATAAATACAGCATATGTAAAATGTTTCCAATACTCTAACTTTAGATATTCAGATAACTTCAGATTACAGACACACACACACACACACACACACACACACACATATCAACATGATGAATATATCATGTTTCTTTGTATATACTAATATTCTTTTAACATTCAGCTTTTAATCCAGCAATGTAAATTCTTTTATTCCGTGAAGAGGGATTCTTTCAATGATATTTCTAGCAGCTTGTCTTTCTGTTTCTATTTGAGTAAGCCACATAAAAAGTCAACTGGCTCACATGCTAACCTGAGTATGCTCACAGTGAGGAAGACCCTGACAATGGCATTTATCAACATTTTTCTAGTAGTCTCCTCACACATTCCCAATTAGGCTATCTGAAAAAGAAGCAAGAAATGATAACTTAAATTTAATAATGTCAACTTTCTGGTCATAACATTCTGGGAGGAATTTGTGATAGTAAATGAAGATAAATTAGGCTCATAAATAAAAATAATGCCTAGATTTACCTTTGAAAGCATTAGTATTATAGAATCTTGTGGGAGACAGTCTTGAGCCTAGGGTGAAAGTCTTATTGACAGGCATACAGCAGGCCTGAGGCAACGGCCTGACCACTGGAGCCACAAGGAACACCTTGTCAGATTTGCTCCCATTGGCAGATCATGAGACTGATGCCTAGAGTTTGCCACTCCCTAATCACCACCCTTGGGATCCAAATTGCAACATTTAGATATTACAACAGTCAAGGTTATGTGGTTTCCAGGAATCCAGGCTCTGTAATCTGAAACCCATTATGTTAATGAGGCATCCTACCCACTATTCTGTAATAGGATGCTAAACCTGTTATGCTAATGAGGTATCCTACTTGCTGTGCTGTGATTAGACCACTACCCCTTATATAAGCTTGTACCTTCCTGCAATAAAGCAGACCTGTGTCACTGAACCTGCTCTCCTGAATCTGAATGCAGCAACGCTAGCACAGACTCCTCACCAGCCCTGGGGTCTGGACCGGATGATCAGAGGAACTGAGAGAGCAGGAGAGTGGCCATAGCCAGAGGAGAGCAACCACAGCCGACGGCCACAGAATCTTATGCTCTTTAAAATCATCTATATTTTAAATTTTTCACATTTATTTATTTATGTGTGTGCACATGTCAAAACTGCATGTGGAGGTCAAAGGACAATTTTGTTGAGTTAGTTCTCTTCTTCTACTATATGGGTTCTGTAGATGGAACTTAGGAAATCAGGCTTAGCAGCAAACATCTGTACTCAGTGACACATCTTGCCAGCTTATATTGTGTGGAAGATGAATGACAAACACCAATTTTTTAAAAAAGCTTCTTTCCTAACAACACAAGCCTTGATGGACCTGTTTTTTGCTGGTTGAATTGAGACTTCTAATCTCATAAATTCTCAATTGAAAATGATTTACAAGTTTTTAATCTCAGACAATTGATCAGATTGTTGTGATTATTTCCTTTGATAAGAAACAAAATTCCATTAACAGTATATTTTTAGCAATCTATGTACATTTCAATGATGTATTAAGTACACTTGTATAAACATTTACTCACAAGGATGACTTTATAAAGCTCTTCCTACTGTTTATTAGCTAACACTTTAATAATGTAATTTATTATCTCATTGGCCTACACAATAACTCATATCCTCTAGACTGCTATTACAATCACCATTCTAAATGTTATGGAATCGAATGGACTGAAATAAGACAAATTTCACAGGGATATACACTGAATAATGTAAAGCAGATATTCAACATCTTGTCAATAGGGAAGTTTATCAAGGTACGAGTTTATGTCAGTATTAAGCCTAGGATATATTACATACTGTTCTTGTTAAAAGAAGAGATGGGCAGAGGGTTATATGGGTAAAAGCATGATGTGTACAGTTTGCTTAGCATAATTGATAGATAATAAATATAAAAGATTCCAAAGAAGGACTGTTTCATGAGAGAAATTCCTATCCTTTGGATAGAATGTACATTTTCTTATAGACAATATTTTTTAAATTTGGAACAAAACTGGCAAGTTAATAGCAGTTTTTTTCTTAGTGAAAATTAAACTTTCTGATGTGTGAATGTGTATTTAACATTCGTGGAAAAGATACTTTTTAATTCATTAAAATATCCTTTTAAACATTTGAATTATTGAGTTTAGCAATGTGATTGCATTTACCTCCTTTGCCTTAGTAGGTACATAAATCCAGCACCATCATGTGAAAATAGCTTAAGTGAATTTGGAGCAGCAAGGTCTGCTATTTAAGTATTTTAATACAGGAAGGGAAGTTGTCTTTCTTTGTCTTAGAAAAAAGATGACCAGTCTTATTATTTTTTTAAATTTTCATTTGATCATATAAATCCAGAAACAGTCTAATTAGACAAACAGTGGCTAGCAAGAGAAAATTCTAATGAGATGTCACATGTATTACTGGATCCAATTGATTCCTTGTCAGTGTGTTTTTTCAATGATTATAGTCTTCTTGTTTGTTTAAAGCAATGTCACTGAAATTAAAAGAACATGAAAGAAAAATACATTATATAAAATTCATCATTTGAATAAGCAACTGGCATGTAATATAATGTTTTCATTTGAGATTAAAAATGCTCCATTCATATCAATAATGTTAAAATTAAGGAATACATATAGTTTGCTGTATGATTGATGCAAACAGTTCTGTTTAAACAACAAAAGATTAAGACTTGTTTCCCTGTGTGTGCAATTAAATAATGTGCCTCAATACAAATCTAACAAGCACCCTAAAATCCTCTGCAAAAAAATAATAATTTTGCAAAAAAGGAAAGTTTACTGATCTTTATTAATAGTCTGCCATAATGCCTCGAAAATGTTGTACACCTTCTGGCTGCGGAGGTGTCTCAGTGGGTAAAAGCACTTGCTCTACAAGCACCCATGTAAAAAGTCAGTTGTGGTTGCACAGGCATGTAATCTCAGCAGTAAGAGGCAGAGACATGTAGCTCCTGAGAGTCCTCTGGCCACCTAGGTTAGCCTAAACAGCAAGTTCCTCATTCAGGAGATGCCACCTCCAAGAATAAAGCAGAAATATAGAGAAAGAAAAAGTACATCCCCCTCTTGTCACCACATATACATGCAGAGGAACATGCCCTGACATACTCACATGCATACATCACCCAAATACAGTACACACACTGCCACAAACATATCCATAAAACAAACCAAATATACAATACACACCACATATGCAACACACACACACACACACACACACACACACACACACGTACACATTCGATTACAGGTATATCACATTCAGTTGAACACATATCAATTTTTTCTTATTTCTATTTTTACTATTTATTATGAGGGTTTATGAAATTTCTGCTGTAATTCTGAATGCGTTTCTTCCACAAATTGCCACTATGCAATGTTTTGGCTTTTATAGAGCCTTACTTATCAGTTTTTGGCAACAACACCCTAAGTTCTCTGTAGGCACAGTCTTATAAATGCTTAAGTCTCCTGATGAGTAGTGTGCTGGAAATGTTCTAGATGCCTGCTTTATTTGAACTGAAGAACTAGACTCTTCCAATTAGTTAAACTCTAATGAACTTGCTATCTTGAATGCTTTGGTCTTAGTTTCTATAAAGCAGTGTTTATGTTGTTTTGCTTTGTTTTTAGTATAATACATAAACTTCTGACATTAAAGGATTCAGTCTTTCTTAGTTCAAACTTATTCCACAACAACAGTGCCAAATCATAATCACCTTCCATTGTGATAGTCTTTATTTTGCTACAGAATACTTTGTAGTAGTACAATGAACTGTTGAATTGTCAATAATTTTGGGCTAAAGTACCACCTTTTATTATAATGTTCACCTAAAGCTGAACGTTTTTATTTACAGTTCATATATTTATAGATATATATTTAGTCACTTTTACCATGACTATTACCAAATACCCGAAAGAAACAACTTAAGGGATGAACGATTGTTTTTCACAGTGTTTTACAGATTCCAATCCTCCATCATGGCAGGAAGACTGTGTTAGAACGGTGCGTGTTCTGGTAAAAAATAATGGGTGTGAAACTACATATTCTATCCAAATTTGAGTCCATCAATAAACTGAATCATTACATAAGAGATCTCAGGATCTAATGCACTCATAGACACACTCTGAAGTTTGTGCATATACAAACAAATATATCTCTGTTGTTAATAGGTTGGAAAATCATGAGCATATTCTTATATCAATGATCCCAGTTAAACCTGATATGGGTGACCCTGGCTTTTTTGCCTTCTCCATTTGTACCATTAGGTGTAACAGTAAGAAACTTCAGTGTAGAACTCTTCAAGATTACTGGCTTATATTTCCTTGCATAGATGTTTACTATCTAGACTACATTAGTATTCCAGGATCTGCTTTTTATTTATGATATTCAAATATAGTCTTACAAAGTTCATTATTTTCTTTCCTACGAGTGACATGTAGAAATTTCCCAAAGACAGCAGCACAATCTTTGTTAACATCACATTCTATATTAATGTCTATACCATTTTGCAGATGATTATTATAAATACTCTGTGTTTTAACTATGAGGTATATAAGGATGTTCTAAATTTATGGACCATAGAAAAAGATACACAGAGAATCACAGTAACGACCTCTTTTACTCCATTTCAACTTTTCCGTTTAGTCAACACATTCATCCCTGTGTATTGGTGAAAAGGCATTAGTTTCTGGTTTTCCATCCTGCATGCACTGTTTTGTATACATATGCAAATATATGTTTACTTATTTCTTTTCCTTTCATTTAGGAAATATTACATACTAGATAAATGTAAAATATTTCCCTTTTACAGAATATTATGTTTTTAAAATTTTGATATTGATCCACAGAGTACTTCTTGCTAATTTTCTTTAAAAACGTAGTGAAAAGATATTAGATATGTAAGATATTTGGATAATAATGTGCAAGGTAAGTCAAGTGGATTTTTTTACTGTAATCAGTATGCTAACAGTATTATATTGCTATTAATATTCTAGCCTTCATAATGATATGCTATAATGGTTATCTAATGTGCAAATAAGTGTAAAGGCAAGGATTGTATCTTATTTTGTTTTGGTTTTGTGTTTTATGTGTGTGTATGTGTATGTGTCCATGTGTGAGTATTCATGTAAGTGCACAGGTGTTTGTGAGTACGATTTCATGTTTGTGTGTGTGTGTTTGTGTGCATGTGTGTGTGTGTGTGTGTGTGTGTGTGCAGGTAGAAGTCAGAGGTTGTCATTGGGTGTTGTCCTCAGGTGCTTTCCACCTTTTTAAAATGAGACTAGGGCACATTATTGGCCCATCAACCATTAAGCTACTATGGATGTCCAGTAAACCCCAGGGAACTCCTGCCTTTGCCTAGCCACTGCTTACATGATAAACACACACTATTCCTGGCTTCTTCTGCATGCGTTCTGAGAATTTAATTCAATTCTAAGTGTTCACATAACAGAAATTTCCCTGGGTTAGTTCCCTAGGCCAAGGAAAGTCTTTTGTACTCACTTTCCTCTTCAATATAAGCTTTCATCCAGCTTAGTCCCTACCTAATTTATAATAGATACGCACATACACAAATATATTTATACATATATACAAATATATAATTTATAAGTTTGTACTTAGCATTGTCTTCATATTGATTTGTATGTTTGAAAACAACCAATTAGTTCTCCGTATATGCTTAATAGTCTCAATACAGTGCTATTTATCTTCATATCTTTAAAAATGGATCACTTGGGTTGGAGAGATGACTCAGTGATAGAGCTCTAGCTGCTCGTGCAAAGGACCCAGATTCGTTTTCCAGCACCCACATGGTGACTAACAACCATCTCTAACTCCAGCTGCAAGGAACTCTGACGCCCTCTTCTGACCTCCAAATAAAAATAATTTGAAAAAAGTGAATCACATATCTTTTCACTATTGTTTGCATCTATATAAAAAATTATAGACCAAAGAGAGAAAAGCATAACCTTGTACATGTATCTCAACTTTTCTACATTTTAGCTGTCTTTGTTGTCTTGTTGTATTGATGCAACAGCCACTTGTCCCTGCTTACTCATAATCACCTTAAATAATTTCTGTAACATATAATCAGCACAATTTACAAATAGGATTGTAGCTTTTCCCTGTGTAAGCCATTTTAGATCGCTGACATTGGATATCAAGGTTTAATTGACCTGGATCCCATTTATTTCATCATTGTCATAAGACACAGTTCATCCTTTTCTGCATTGATTCTGTGATTCTTTATTCCATTTTCTTTTCAATTCTGATGTATAAGTTGTTTGGGTTCTCTGTTTTTTGTGTGTGGTACTAGTTGTTGAATCCAGTTTTGCCTATGCTAATTTAATGATCCTCCACTGAGTTATATCTTCAACCTTAATTTTGGAACATTTCTTCATTAAGCACTGAAACATTACCACATGACAGATTTTTTGTTTTCTGTTACAATGTAGGCCAATGGAAATTACCTATTTCACATTTTATTTGCTTGTTTATTAGTTACTTTTTATGTGGTCTATCTCAATTTATGATAATTAGCTTTATGAATTTTATGAAATTGACTGTTATATTTATCAACCTTACCACAAAACTAATTCAACCCAAAAATTATCATGAGAAAGTAAAAAGTTGGATAGGCTATATTAACCTGATTGCCCAGAATTTATTCTATATGTCCCTTTTACTGTTTTTATAAAACCATCTGATAATTTAGTTTAAGTAACAGACACATTGTTAAACTTCTTTTGAAGAGTTTGAATGTTGTGAACTAGGAGGAGAAAAGAGAAGGAGACTAACTCATTGTCTGCATGAGTGATTCCAATTACTTGGCAAGTCAGAACCCAGCAAGGAAAACACTGCCAAGACAACAAGAGAAAGTCACAGTCTTGTATTCCTTTGCAGGTGATTACCATTCACAGCTTAGTACAATTTCTTAGGCCTTTGGTGTGGCCAGTGTCAGAAAGAAAAGTAGATAATAAAGTACCAGAGAAAAGTTCACCTTTGTGTTAAAAAAATCAATATTTCTAGGCATTAAGCTATAATTCAAGTAAATATTTTACTTTCATCCTTAAACCAAAAGATGATGAAGGGACAAATGCATCTGACCATAAATAGGGGGTTGTTATTAGAGTGAAACCATGGCTCACATACACCGTACAATCACATTCTCTTGTCTGTCCTGTCAGCACCACCACAAACCCTCCACCCAGGTTTCTAAGAGGCCAAAGAAATCTGAACTAATATAGAGAACAGTAAACATTCCACTACGTTCTGTCAGGGCAAATGTAACAATGCAAAAGTACTTTTGACCTATTTAACCTATGGATTTATAGAATATTTTAAAATGCAAATACAGAGCTACCATTTTCTAAGGTAGATGATGTTAATACTGTAATCCTTCCAAAATAAAAGAGCTCATTTTATTATTCTACTGAAAATCAAGAAAAGACTTCCTCCCTCTTCCTCTTCTTAGCAGGTTTGCAGAAAGACTTAGACACATATCTACATCCTGATATGCTGCTACAAATCACATTTGGTTTTTGTTGTTAAGGGACGTGTCTAAGTACTTAATAATAAGGTATATTCACCCATTCATTCCTAGAGTGGGCCATTGAGCCAATCATCAGACATTTATTGGTGTACTTATACAGTGAGGTTCTCTAGAGGTACTAGGAATAAAATCGCTAAGAAAATTAGATTTCCTTCATGGAGTATAGTAGTTAGTGTAGAGAGGCATTGATTAGTCAGTCACTAAAAATTTCAGAGCTATAAACTGCACCAGGGCACATAATTGGATGTGATTCAAGACTTCATTAGAGAAATTTATGCTGTCAAATGATGGACGAGCAGGAAATCTGCACAAAGAAAGAGTGGTATGTTATTATCCAGTGTTTGATGCACCAAAACAATTACATAGTTTTAACACAATGAGGCAAACTACTGGCTAAATTGAAATTCATAAGAAAATGAATTCATCATCTCTACTAATTCACGAAAGAATGTGTTTTAATAATGAAAGGTCATAAGAAATTAAAAAGGGATTAAATGATCCATTGTTTTTTCACATTTCCTATATTTCGCATTTTTCATTCATTAATGCTAGCTATTGCAAACCAGGAAACTATTAGCTCTGACACTATTAAAAAGTGAATGATGACATCTAATCTCAGAGACCTAACAGGCTATTGAAGACCACATGTATCCTTTAAACAGAATTGCTCTATTTATAACAATATTTTACATATTATATTTAAAGGATAAAAGTAACAAACACACATGTAATACTTTGATACCAAAAGTTACCTCTATAATAATTTATCTTAAACTTGAAACAAAGAAAAATGCCTTATTCATGATCTTTAAAATATATATGCGTTTGTATGATTTGATATTTTATGCTTTCCATTGGAGTTACTTATAAAACAATATGTTGTATCATGAAAGATTACTTTTCTATTTCTCTTTCTGATACCTGTGGTGATATTGTACTTATATACCTGCTGCTATTCTGAGAACTTACATTTTCGAGAGACTTAGCAGATCATCCACTACATAGAAATTATTTTATTTGTGCCAACAGGTAGATTGACACATACGTATTCTACTCTCGGCAACATGAAGTTTCTCATTTTCTTCCACGTGTCTTATATCAAGTCAGCACTTGCTCTCTCTTCTAGGCATTACTATTGAGTAAGCATAATGGTAGAACTTGCTATAAAAATGACAGCAGTACTCTGACCTGTGCTCAAATTATTTAGTCTGTGGATTCATTCAGTGAACTGGAACAGTTTGAGAGTTGGAAGTCTTCTTTCTGTTGACAAGGTTTTGAGCTTGACATCTAAGATACACAGTATTTACCAGTTTCCCATTTTAGAGAGGACTGTCCTGAAGCTTCAAAATAATCACTCAACACTTCTGATAAGAGTTTGAAACCTTCTTTAAATAAAATAAATTATGTGTCTCTCAGTGACACAAGTTGTCTAACACAAATAAAGAAAATATGTTCAATCACAAACAGTTATTTCACTTTCTAATAAAATTTACAGAAATTCTTTGAGTTTGAAGTTAAAAACAATAAAGAAAACAGCATCACACAAAAAATAGAGAATTATGTCAAGCTTTATAGTTTTTTTTTTCTGTTACTCTGATCTATAGTACTTGCTGTTTTGCATGTAACAAGCCACTTTATATCTCTGGGATGATTCCCCTAGGGTCTTGCTGAATAATCTTGTAATGTGGTGTTAATTCTGTTTGTTAGGAGTTCGCTGTGGTATACATATTGGTAGGATAATCTATAAATGTCTCTGTCATTATTCATTACTTTCTAAACCAGTGATTTGGGGACATTTCCTTACTTTCGCTTTATTTTGATTTTTTTTTTCTCTTTTTTGCAGTAGGGTCTCCCTGTGGCTCCAGCTTTCCTGAAACTCACTATGTAGACCAGGCTGGCCTTGAATTCACAGAGATCCGCCTGTCTCTGCCTCCCAAGTCCTGGAACTACAAGCGTGTGCCACCATGACCAGCTTATTTTGAATTTTTAAAAATATTTTTTTATTTATTATTTTTATTTTATATGTATAAGTGTATGCCTGCCTGTAAGTAAGTGCACCCATGTTGTGCAATGCCCATGGAGGACAGAAAAGGCTGTCATATCCCCTGAAACTGGAGTTATAGACAGCTGTTAGCTGCCATGTAGGTACTGGGGTTCGAACCTGGGTCTTCTGCAAGAAGAGTCAGCGTTCTTAACCACTACAGCTCCTAATTTTGGATTTTTGAGAGATGGTCTCCCTGTAGCCCCACCTGCCTGCCTCTACTTCCCAGGTGCTGTGGTTAGTAGTGTGTGCCACCACACCTTCCCATTTCCTGAGGGATGCCTTGGTAGACTAACTTGATTCGATAATCCTTAACGTATATGACAGAATGCATGTAATCTGTTGGGGGGGGGCGTCTATAGTGGAAGTGCAGAAGGGGGAGGGGTATAAAGATGATAAAGATGTTTTGCATGAAAAAAACACAAAAAATCAATAAAATACACGTAAAAAATAATTTTAGTTCATGGCTCAATTTTACATTTTTTATGACCTCTCTGAAGTCTTGATAATTTCAACATCTATATACAGAATCCTCAAGACATCCTTTACTTTACCTGTCTTGCCCAAAATGAGTTAAAACTTGAGTTTTCCTATGAGCCTCTGTGCTCAGCATTGGCCACTGTTAGAGTAGCTCGTTGTTCTTAGCCTCATTGGTAGAAACTTCACACCATGCTTTCACTAACCTCTATCTCATTGCTTATATGAGTTATTTTTCTCATTACCATAACTAAATATCTCATAAAGGGATAGTTACTGGTCTGAATTTAAGGGGATGTAGTTTACTATGATGGGAAACCCTTGGTAGAAATCAGCTTCTGGTAGTGGAAATCTGAGGTAGATTGCTCACTTCTGTCTAGGCTTTGCAGAAACTAGAAGGTCTAGTGCCAAAGCAAGGCACTCTCGGCTCCCAGGAACTCCCTTCCTCAAGCATTTCACATTCAAGCATGTATTTCCTAAGGCTTCTTCAATATTTCATTCCTTATTTTTCACTTTGGTGAACATTTTTCAACTTTGTATATAATGTTGATACTTCCCATCATAATATCAAACATTAAAAACCAGCTGGGCATGGTGGCACATGCTTTTAGTCCCAGCACTGGGGAGGCAGAGGCAGGCAGATCTCTGTGAGTTCAAGGCCAGGCTGGTCTACATAGTGAGTTCCAGGACAGCTGGGGCTACAGGGAGACCCTGTCTCAAAAAGACCAAAAAAAAAAAAAAAAAAAAACAAAAAACTAGTCTATTATTTTGGTTGTAGTTGTTCAATACAGAGTAACACAAACTATTGTTTGCACCATATTTCTGATTCTTTTCTATTCTCTTATTTTCTTTCTAAGTAAGATTTTATGCACCCTACCACTTACATTTTTTTTCTGTTTTTCCAGTTAGAAATATGGAGAGGTCCCGGAAGAAGATAAACAAAAGTGAGAGCTGTTCTCAGCTTTCTAATTTTTTTGTTACTGATGGATAAAAATTCAGAAACAAGACAAGTAAGAATTTTTGATGAAATTTTTAATCCAGATTGAAAGAAGGCTGGGCTTTCTCAAGAGAGAGCTGTTTATCATGGGATTTTGAATTGTTTGTCTTATAAACAAACTTGAATAGCAAGGAAGATTATTCTTAAAGTAGAAAAATGATGGAAAAATCTAGGAATAAGAGAAGATATCCCATGAATAGAGGTTACTCCTCTTTCATAGTACATGTGTTTTCAGATTTGTCATAGCAGCTGCTAATATGGAGATATTATCGTAATGAAGTAAAGACAATTCGTGGTACTATGACTGGACCATGTTGCTCCCAGATAGGAATGTTTTGTAATGTTTGAGCAGTCATCCTGTTAGACATCTCTGCATTTCCATCAGATTCTACTTACCATGCACTTTCTCCCTTGTTTTATCATTTTCTTTGCATAAGATATTGAGTCTACTTCACTAAGAAATCCAGCTCTCACAAATAATTCTTTATCTTAGTTTATTTGTAATCTAACTTTCTTGATATGCTTTCCCCTATCTGATTTCTTAAATATTTCTTGTCTTTCTTTCTGACATAATAATGTGTATTTCTGTATTTCTACTCAACTGCAGCAGGATCAAAGCCTTAGTTTTAAACTCTTCATGATGTACATCTGTACTCTGAACATTGGTGATGAAATTCAATGCAGATAACTTACAGTGTTTGCAGAGACCTTTCCCAGTACCCATAAAATTGATATATCTAATTGCCTGGTTGACTAAATTTGGTATGTATTTGTAGATCCTCCTTTAAAAAAATCATTGAGCTTTTGTACATTTAACACAATAGTTCTTATTCAAATTTAGACCCCTTCCCAATCCATGCTCCCACACATCTCCCACCAGACTCCATGGATTCTGCTATACATGCTAAGTCCTATCCAGTAAAGGATTTATACCAAGATGTCCTTCAGGGCAAATTCATCTACTGGAATCTAGTCAGATTATCTAGAAATTGTTGGTATGGCTTACTCTCACTCACCCAGTAGTCATCAGTGTCCAGTAGTTTCTAGACTAGGACCTACCTACCACCCATTTCCCTCCCTCCACCCTGGGTCCTTGTCTGATTGAGTTGGCATGGGTCCTGTGCTCAATGCCACCCTTGTGATAAATTCATAAGTATAAGCTTCCAGTGGCTTGAAAGCCTCTGCTTCCCTATGTTCATAAACCTACCTGACTCTTACAATCTTTCTGCGCACTTGTCCACAATGATCCCTGAGCCATGGGTGGGAGAGGTTTGGCTTATGAGTCCTATCCAGGAACAAACACTAGTCTCTTATTCTTTAAAAGTTGGTAAATTGTGGACTTTTGTGTGCATCGCACTGTGGGGCATAAGGAGGCCTCACTGGTGAGAGTTGAGAGGTGCATTAGTTTTCTCTTTACTCCCTGTTACACTATGTTCCATGACTCTTAGGTGTAGACGGTCCACTATAGATATGTCAACTAGAACTGGGCATCTCTCAGATGTATATTCTTTGTGTCTAATGAGTTGTAGGCATCTCCTATAGCCCCCATCTGTTGCAAAATGTAGCTTCTTTGATGAGTGATGCATGGTATGCCTGTATCTAAAAATAAGGACCATATTTAGCATATGGTAAGAAATTTAGTTTGTGTACAGATATGACAGAGATAGTGTCATAGAGAATCTAGGATATATGACCTCTTCAACCATGTACTTTTGGCTGTGTTTACAGTGCCACTGGTGAGTTCACTCCCACTGAGAGGGCTTTAAGTCCCATTATATAGTTGTTGATTACCCTCCATATAACAGTGTCACTACAGCACCATAAGAAGTAGCTTGTTCTGCTGGTCCTTATAGTTATTATACTTTAGAGCTGGGTTGGACCACTGATTGGTTTTCTCCCTTAGAAGCTTGAATAGTATCCTCCAGAACTAGGGGAGTTAAATTTCAGGTATAAGCCTTCTAGTTCAGTTCCTGCTCCATTGCTCCAAGTCCTGTGGCTGAAGTATGTCCTGTCTTTATCAGTAGGGTCTTACCTTCTAGTTCTGGGTATAATCAAGAACTCTGGCAATGTTCTGTGTTATTTTGAGAGTCCCTTGGACCGTTCTGCCCAACCACTCTAAGGGAATACTCTCCTGTCTGGCACTGTGATCCTTGACGTACAGTCACCAGGTATACATATTCACTAATGTTCAGGCACCATATGTGCATTTCTCAGGGGGTTTCAGGGCAACACGTCTCTCTGGCTTCTGTGGCCTCCAAGATCCATTCACCTCTATTCTCTCTCTCCTCCATCTGACCTCCCTCCTCCCTCCCCAGTCCAAGTGTTGCCATTATTCCCTCCCTCCCCACAAAAATGCTCACCTCCTGACATCTCCCCTAACCTATGTTCCCTTCTCTCCCACCATGCCTCCTACATATCCTTCCATCTTCCCCTTCCATCCATACACTCCCACTTTCCCCACTTCTGCCTGGTAGCATCTGTTCCGTACTATCCTACTCTTTCAGGTTCTTTCTTTTTCTTCACCTTTGTGTTTCATTTCTATTTTTCTGACTCCTCATGTTACATCAGGATATATACTCACGTACAAAGGATTGGTGCTATGATCCACAATGAGGGAGAACAAAGGTCACTTGTTTTTCTGAGTTTGTGTTACTTCACTTGGTATAACAGTCTTTTGTTCCATCCTTTTACCTGAAAATTACATAATTTCATCTTTTCATACTGCTGAGTAGAACTCTGTTATGTAAATGTACCACATTTTCATTCTTCATTCATTTGTTGAGAGACATTTGTTATTTCCATTTCTTAGCTATTGTGAAGAAAGCAGCAACAAACATGGATGTACAGGTATCTCTAGCATAGCATGAATCCTTTGGGTATATGCCGAGGAGTGGTATAACCAGATCACATGCATGATTGATTTTTAGTTTTATGAAAGTTCTCCACACTGCTTTCCATAGTGGTTGCATGAGTTTTTATTCTCAAGAGCAGTAAATGAGCATTCCCCTTTCTCCATATCCTCACCAGCATTTGGTGTTTTTTGTTCTCTTAATCGTAGCCAGTCTGACTGGAGTAAGATGGCATCTTATAGTGATTTCTATCTGCATTTCTCTGAGGCAACTCCATTTTTCTAACTGCTTAGACCAATAATACTGAGTTTATCATCTAACTCTTTATTTTACATGTTCAGGCAATCTTCTTGTATCTGGTTTTTTTTTTTTTTTAATTCTTGTAGCTTTGTTCTTATTAACAAACTTGCTATGGGTTTCTGAACAGCAATAGATCTCATCATGGGAATAACCAATATTAGACCATGTGACAAAAGAATGATTGACATTTTTGAACATAACTTTGTCGTTCTAATTCCTGCTCTACTTTCTACTTTTGGTTCTTCATTTTGTACCCTGTAGGACTGACCTTTCAGGATTATGTCAATGCAATTCCTCTCCATAATAAAATGACTTTTGTTTGTTCATCATTTTAATGTGTCATCCCTTGTTTCAGTCCCTATTTGGACCAGCCAGTTCCTACTCTTGATCATCTGATTAAGCTCTCCATCCAAGCTCTTTTTTGAGATTCTACTCTTTGAACACTGTGTACTGACCCCAAATGCTTTAGATCTCTGTATTATACAAGCAGTTGTGTTAGCGCCCCAACTCTATAGTAAAATATTCAAATAAGCCCAACTATAAGGAACCTAGAAAACGTAGCTGGCTGTATCCACTACACGTCTCCATAAATAAGTTGGTCTTGGTTGTTATCCTATCCCCAAGCAAAACCTCTATGTGTCTCTGCCTGGTAGGTTTATCTTATTCAGAGCTGTTAGAAGATGTGCCTTTCATTTAGTGACAAAGCATTTATTTCTGTATCAAAAGAAACTTAAAATATCTTTTTCTTTTCTTTCTTTTTCTTTTGCTTTTTTATGTT
>NW_008360303.1:1841148-1844580 GCF_000622305.1 Nannospalax galili
ACTGGCACCCAATGTGGTGGGCTCGAGGGAGACCACCTAAAGAAACATCAGCTACAGACAGCCTGGCCAGGCACCGCTGACTCCCCGCGCTGTACTGACACGTGAGAGAGAGTCTGCTCGAGATCGCGGCGGAAGAACTGACCGCGAGTCAGATCGGAAAGACAAGGTAAGCTGACGCACCTTTCAAACAAGAAAAACTTGCTTCCTGGAACCCCAGTTTCTGTGAAAAAGACCAGCCTGCTTTGAGTAGGAGGAGTGGTGTATTGTTCCTTCTAAGCGGTCCACTGGAGACCTACGGTTACAAAAAAGGCGACCGGGTCTCTCAGGTGTGTGTCAGCACGTATACTGACCGGCGAAGCTCATGCAGGGGCTACTCACAGAGAACATGGGAAACTCTCTAAGCTCACACGAGCAGTTCCTTGGCGGACTGAAGGAATCCCTCAGAATGCGAGGAATTAAGGTTTCAAAAAAAGATCTCAGACAGTTCTTTCTTTTTATTCATGAGGCATGCCCCTGGTTCCCCTTAGAAGGGACCATTAATCACAAGAAATGGAAAAGAGTAGGGGAAGCGCTACAAGATTATTACCAAACCTTTGGGCCAGAAAAGGTCCCTGTAACTACTTCCTCCTATTGGAATTTAATTCAGGATATCCTTAAAGCACATCCCTTAGATCCAGATATTCAAGAAATTATTAAAACTGCTGAAAAAGCTCTTAAAGATAATACTCCACCAGTCGCTTGTGAGGAACCCCCAGCTTTTCCCCCTGGACTCAGCACAAATACAAAACGCGGCTCCCAAAGCCTGGCAGCACCTCCCCCCAAAGGGGCCTGCCACCTCCTCTCTGGCAAAGATCCGCCAGGGCCCCCCACTAAAGATTATGATGGCCTTCAAAATAATAATTACCCTCTACCAAAAAATATATATCCTAGCCTTGAATTCGCTTACCAAAATATGTCAGTAGAAGATAATACTCCCACTGTGCCCCCTCCATATATTCCCCTTCCTTATAATAATAACAATCAAAAGACACTCAGACAGGCTAAAATAACCCTAACTCAGGATGTTTCTTCACTCTGAAACACCCTCCAACAAAAACGAGAGCACCTTCAGCTAATTAAAGAAATCCGAGCACTTGATGCTGAATTGCTTTCCCTCTCTCACCCACAAAAATCAAAAATTAAAACAAAAAAGACCAAGGTCCCTCTTCTAGCGCTTCCGGTTACAAGGAGCCAGGACGCCGCTGCAGATAGCACTCAAAATGAAACCTCCCTTCAAAATAAAACACCCACAAATAAAACGCCTCCTCCTCCTCCTTTGTTACCACTGTTTGACCCAGATCCATCTAAACTTCCTTCTGACTCTAGTCAAGAAGAAAGTGATTCTACTAGCTCTGATATTGACAATGAGGAACCACAAACTAAAGGAAAAACAGGAGCTACCTTCTTTACTCGGAGGTACAATCCTCTGGAACTCAAAGAATTAAAAGACCTAAAAGCAGCAGTAACAGATTATGGCCCTATAGCACCCTTTACCCTAGCCATGCTAGAAAATCTTAGTGATCGATGGCTCACACCAAATGATTGGTTTTCTTTAACTCGAGCTGTCTTGTCAGGTGGAGACTATGTCCTCTGGGATACAGAGTTTGTAGAAAATTGCTGAGAAACAGCACAATGTAATAATGAAAGTAAAAATTCACGCTCTTGGACCAGAGACAAGCTTCTCGGTCGCAGTCCTTATGACACCAATGAAGCACAGGCAGCTTTTCCCCCTGGACTCTTAGCACAAATACAAAACGTGACTCTCAAAGCCTGGCGGCACCTCCTCCCAAAGGGGCCCATCACCTCCTCTCTGGCAAAGATCTGCCAGGGCCCGGATGAGTCATACGCTGAGTTTATCATCCGCCTAACAAACGCTGCTGAAAGATTAGTAGGAGAATCCGAAGATAGTGCCTTTGTAAAACATTTGGCTTATGAAAATGCTAATTCTGCCTGCCAAGAAGCAATTAGACCCCATCGGCAAGGCACCCTTTCAGATTATATTAAACTGTGCTCAGGAATAGGGACCTCCCATGCCCTAGGACTGGCTATAGGAGCTGCACTTAAGGATTTAACCAAAACCCAACCATCTAAGCCCTGCTTTAACTGCAAGCAACCTGGACATTTTGCTAGGGAGTGTCCTATGGGGCCCTTGCTTCACAAACCTCCAACAACTATCTGCCCTCGCTGCAAGCGAGGATACCATTGGGCCAATGAATGCTGCTCTAAAACAGATTGTGAAGGTAAAATCATTCCACCCAGGTCGGGAAACTTCCAGCAGGGCCAGCCCCTGGCCCCCAAAATCATTCCACCCAGGTCGGGAAACTTCCAGCAGGGCCAGCCCCTGGCCCCTTCCGGGGAATTGAACCAAGGGGCCCTAAGGTTTAACCCTCAAAGACAAAACAGAATGACAGCTCCCTCCTCCGAACAGCCTCAGGAAGCACAGGACTGAACCCTGTGCCTCCACCACTACAGGAACGAACCCCGAACAAAGCCTTCAGCTTATTATCACCCAGACCCACCGGCCCCCTCCCCCAAAAATGTTTGGCCTTGTCATAGGCAGGGGCGGTAATCTCTTCACTGGTCTACAAATAGCCCCAGGAATAATTGATAATAAGTATGATGGCCCAATCACACTTTTGACTCTCTCCACACTTGGGCCAATAACAATTAACGAAGGAGACAGAGTTGCCCAGTTCCTGCTGTTACCCTCCAGCATTTCAGACCCCACAGGTGCCTCTAGCCCACAAACCTATACTTCCAAAATATATTGGACACAAAAAATTACCACTGAGAGACCCATGCTTACATTATACTTAGACAACAAACCCTTTCAAGGATTAATTGACACTGGAGCTGATGCTACTGTCATCGCGGAACAGTATTGGCCTTCAGGCTGGCCCAATTCTACCTCCATAACTCATTTAAAAGGAATAGGACAAACTACAAACCCCAAGCAAAGTTCAAAAATAATAACATGGAGGGATGATGAGGGTAACACTGGACAAATTCAACCTTATATAGTACCTGGATTGCCCTTTAACCTTTGGGGCCGGGATATTATGGCACAAATGAATCTTCTCATGTGTAGTCCTAATGAAATCATAACCCAGCAAAGGCTAAAACAAGGATATTTGCCCGGACAAGGACTAGGGAAAAATTCACAAGGCATAAGACAACCCATAAAGCCCTGTCAACATCCTACCCATCAAGGACTAGGATTCAAAAATTTTTAACAATGGCCATTGCCCTCCCTGTACCCCATGCAGACAAAATAAATTGGAAAACTAAAGATCCTGTATGGGTGGACCAATGGCCACTAACTATGGAAAAATTAGAAGCAGCCAGCAAGCTAGTACAGGAGCAATTAACGGCTGGCCACATAGAACCAACTAC
>NW_008360303.1:1845535-1846612 GCF_000622305.1 Nannospalax galili
TTTTTGTAAATTTCCTCAATCCCCCTTTAATTTGTATACTGATAGTGCTTATATAGCCTCTTCCATACCTTTATTAGAGACAGTTCCCTATATAAAACCCTCTACCAATGCTGTTCCCCTTTTCTCAAAACTCCAATGCTTAATAGTTCAAAGAAAGGCCCCCTTTTTTATTGGACATCTTAGAGCTCATACCGATCTTCCAGGGCCGTTAGCCCAAGGAAATGCCCTTACAGATAAAAACACCCGATTATTATTTACTATTTATGCTGACCCCATTAATGAGGCCCGACAGGCCCACTCTATCCATCATCTAAATGCTAATACTCTATGCCTCATGTTTAAAATCACCAGAGAACAGGCTCGCCACATTGTTAAGGAATGCCCTGGGTGTGTCACCTTACTTCCAGTTCCCCATTTAGGAGTCAATCCCCGAGGCTTACTGCCCAATGATATATGGCAAATGGACGTTACCCATGTCCCCAACTTTGGCAAACTCAAATATGTTCATGTAATCATTGACACCTTTAGTGGATTTATATTTGCTACTCCACAGCCTGGAGAAGCTTCTAAAAATGTAATAGCCCACATGCTACAATGTTTCTCCACACTGGGCAATCCCAAAAAGCTAAAAACAGACAATGGGCCAGGATACACTTCCCAGGCCTTTCAAACCTTTTGCCGCCAATTACAAATCACGCACATAACTGGCATCCCATATAATCCACAAGGCCAAGGAATGATTGAATGAGCTCACCAGACACTCAAAAATACCTTACAAAAAATCAAAAACAACGCCCTCTATTCTTCAAAAAGGTGTCCCCGAAATATCTTAAGTCACGCCTTATTCATATTAAACTTCCATAGTTGGACTTAAATGGCAATTCTGCTGATCGATTATGGCACGCTCAAACCAAACATCAATATGCCCGGGTGATGTGGAAAGATCCACTAACCTCCAAATGGCACGGGCCTGACCAAGTCCTCATCGGGGGATGTGGGAACGCCTGTATTTATGACACCCAGCAGGATGGCCCACGATGGCTGCCAGAACAGCTTATCAAGCCTGTCAATATGCCC
>NW_008360303.1:1846964-1859125 GCF_000622305.1 Nannospalax galili
TCTCAAGTAATTCAATGCAGCCAAGCCCTCACAAAACAACTTACTCTTTTTGGCCTACAAATAGCACCAAATAAAATACAACTAAAAGAACCCTATTTCTATCTAGGTTTTGAACTCCATAATAATTTCATAAAAACTCAAAAAATTCAATTAAAAACCTCCCAATTAGAAACATTAAACAATTTTCAAAAGTTTCTAGGAGATATAAATTGGCTCAGACCCTATCTTAAACTTACTACCGGTACACTAAAACACCTCTTTGATATCTTACAAGGCAGCCCTGATCCTCTATCTCCAAGAGCCCTAACACCAGCCGCCCAAGAGGCCCTCCACTTAGTGGAAGATACAATTCAACAACAACAAATTACCCATCTAACATACAAATTACCCATCTAACATACCCCTCATATGCCCACCGGAGTATTATGGCAGGATGACCCTTTGCTTTGGATACATTTACCTGCCTCCCCCCCACAAGGTCCTTTCTACATAAACTTCTCAAAAAACCCTTTAATTAACATAAACCTATTCCAATAGGACCTAACCCTGTCTTAATTGCTCCTCCTGTTCCTGCTCCTACTAAACCACCTCCAGCCAAAAATCTTATTTCTACTACTATTATCTCTTTATCCCCTCTATCCTTCAATGCCACTGTTTCTATACCTATGGCCCATGTCCCCCCTCCCCTGGCAAGCCTAAAACATACAAAAAATGTCATATTACAATTGCTTAATGCAACACATCAAGCTATAAATAATTCCCTAGGTAACTGCTGGCTTTGTTTAAATTCTCAACCACCCTTTTATGAGGGAATAGTCATTCCCCTCTCAAAAAATCTTAAATATTCAAATAATTCTTACAATTGTCCATGGCCAGAAAAACATTCTAAGGGCCTGACCCTGGCCCGCATTGTAGGGCAAGGTACATGCCTGTCCACAGATACTACATCTTCTATGTTGTATCAACCATATTGTAATTCCACTATTATACCCCACAAAAATGCTAGTATAATACAGGCCCCACCAAATTCATGGTGGGTTTGTAAGGATGGCATTACACCTTGCATATATCTTCAACAATTTTATAAGCATAGTGATTTCTGTCTGCTGATACAACTCATTCCCCGCCTCTCCTACCATACTCCTCAATCCTTTCTAGAAGTTTGGGACCCTCCCACTAACCATCCTCGTTCTAAAAGAGAAGCAGTCTCTGCCCTCACAATTTCAGTCCTTCTAGGTTTAGGTGCGGCAGGTACAGGAACCAGTGTGGCTTCCCTCCTGATTGGCAACTACAAGCTGCCATTGAAGAAGATGTCTGGCGATTACAACAAGGCATAGATGACTTAGCTGTCTCCCTTTCTTCTTTGGCTGAAGTGGTTTTACAAAACTGACGTGGTCTAGACTTATTGTTTTTACAACAAGGAGGTCTATGTGCAGCGCTAAAAGAAGAATGCTGCTTTTACATAGACAAAACAGGGGCAGTAAGGGATAGTATGAAAATTTTAAGAGAAAGTTTAGACAAAAGACAAAAACAAAGAGATTCACAAATACCCTGGTATGAAAGCTGGTTCTCGGGCCCTTCTTGGCTCACTTCTCTCCTACCAGCCATAATTGGCCCCTTAATAGGATTATTACTTTTAATTTCTTTTGGACCTTGGGCCTTTAATAGGCTTACTAGGCTTATTAAACAACAAATTGATTCACTACTCTCTAAGGCAATACAAATTCATTACCAATGTTTGGAAATGACAAATCCTGATGGTCCAGCTTACAATAGATCACTTAGATCTCCCCCAGCAACAACTATAGACTTGTAAACGGCCTTCTTAGGCCCCACTCCCTCTCACTTCCATCAAAAACCAGACTAGCAAGAGGTTGGTACATAATAAAATTCATACAGGCCACAAGCTGACTGGCTGACTGGCAGCCAAAGATAGGTAAGAGAAGGTTCCGCTGATAGTGACCTAAGACAGGCAGGTAGCCCATCACTGCTAC
The DNA here is from genome assembly GCF_000622305.1 of Nannospalax galili. Lineage (NCBI taxonomy): Eukaryota > Metazoa > Chordata > Mammalia > Rodentia > Spalacidae > Nannospalax > Nannospalax galili. The sequence goes on from NW_008360303.1 coordinate 1,848,959, forward strand.
TATCGCCAATGACGGGTAAGCATCAAGTGGATACCTTCCAACCTAAGACAGGCGCAGTCACTCGGCATAGGTCTCATGAGACCACCACATCTGCTCTGCCTCACCTCCCCAAAAGTACCAAGAGCAAAAAGTGAGGAAGCCTCTGGGGATCTTCACGGGAGGAGTCTGGTTATTTGTCCTAATAAATAAAAAGAGAGATGATGTTGGGAGCCAAAAGGCCAGAAGTAAAACATCCTTATGGCCTTGAGAAAAAACAGCTTTAAGGTTTCCTGCAAATCTTTATGGCCTTGAGAAAAAACAGCTTTATGGTTTCCTGCAAACCTTTATGGCCTTGAGAAAACACAGCTTTATGGTTTTCTGTAAGTTTCTATAAGTTAGCACTTAGTTAAAGAATGTAGAAAAACAACTTTGTGACCCAGGTCAAGTCAGCCTTGAGAAATGTCTGCCACAGATGTTAGTCCTGAGAAATGTTCACCATAGCCGTTAGCAGATGTTCCTTTAGGATAAGAAATGCCCCTTGAATAACCCTCCCTAGCTATAGCATCTGCCTAACAACACCAATTAGCGTCTGCCCAGCACTTCCCTTCTCCTCACCTCCCCCCTCCCAACTACTAGTATATATGCCTGCTGCTTTCAATAAAATTTTGAGGCTTGATCAGAACCTTGTCTTGCCTCCACTTCCTCGCGTTCCTTGTTTGTTTCATTCCTTTAGGTTATTCTCCCGACCCCTGAACGTTGAAGGCCCATGGGCCGGGGCAAAGCATTTCATTACAGCTGTAACATACTCAATAACAATTTCCAGAGCAAAGATACATCTCTTCCAAAAGAGGCTATAAAATTTTGAGTGTATCACCTACATGTATGTGAGTGCACCCAGGTCGTGCAATGTTGTGAAGGTCAGAAGAGGGCTTCAGATTCCCCTGGAACTGGAGTTAAGGATGGTTCATAGCTGCCATGTGGGTGCTGGGAATTGAACCTGGGTCCTCTGCAAGAGCAGTCAGTGCTCTTAACCGCTAAGCCCCCAAACTTAAAATATCTTATTCAAACATGCTGACCTCTGACATTACTTTCTTCTGAGTTCCGGTTAAAGTTTTCATTGCCCAGCTCTCTTCTTTGTGGAATGAGTTCAGACATGACAGTTTCCCATTCAGAAGCTCTTGTGAAGAATTCTCTTTCCAGCACTGTCCCTCTTACTGAGATTTCTCTTCTTTGTGTGTTGCTCCCCTTGATCATTAAAATTCAGAGTAGGTACTCTCTTTTTGGTTCATTTTTCTTGCTGACTTCCTGTCAAAAAACAAAGATTTTTGTGAAAGCTTCTTTTATTTCACTATATTTGAATATACACACAGGGACTAGGAAGATGGCTCAGGGTTTAAGAACACAGCTGCTCTCACACTGGACCTGGGTTTCATTCCCAGCACCCACATGAAAGCCAACAACTGTCTTTAAGTCCAGCTCCTTTGGATCAGATGCCCTCTTCTGCTGTGGAATTGGAACAACACAGGTGCACTTACATACAAGCAAATACACTCATATACATAATAAATTCAAAAAATTAAATATTTAATCAATAATTTGACAGTGTTCTTTGTTTCCAGTATCTTTACCACCTGACGTATTGAATTACCATTATATTTGCTGAGTGATAATCTTGTAGGTTTCCCTGGCTATCTCACTGATCCCTTACAAATTTTCATCAACAGGGCTACAACATTGATATTGTTAGAAACACACATCTTGAATCATATTTTTCTCAAAAGCTTTCAGTGCTCACTACTGTACAGAAAATAAACATTAAATTTTAAAATAATGGTATGAAATTACTACAATTTCCAGTCTTGTGTTTTCTCCTATTCTTTCCTATCACTTAAAAACTGAATATTCATTGTCCCTCATCACTACTGAGACCTCAGGATCTGAAAGATTGATTTATTTATGTATTTGAGTGCATGGGCATCTTTAATCTGGAAATTTAGAATCATATAAGTATTCAAGAAAAAAAAATGTAATACCAAATGTTTCTGTAAAGAATTAATACAGGCATGGAATTTGAATTATTGGTTCTGTGCATTATATTTAGGAGAATGGAAACTAATGGAATGGAAACTAATGTAATAATAGTTTAGCTTTCTTATATGTACAGTATCTGATTATATATGGTGTTTAAATTTTTACATTGATTGATGGATTGATTGATTTGAATGTGAATGAGTATGTGCATATGTGTGCAGGACAATAGGCCTTGTGTGGAGGTCAGAGGACAACTTGTAGAGGTTGGCTCTTTGCTTCCATATATGACTGTGGGTATTAAACTCAGGTTGTAAGGCTTGACAGCAAGTGCTTTTACTAGATGCACCATCTCATTGGCCAGAATATTTAAGGTTCTTAGATTTAGCTCATTATTCTAAAAATAGTTGCTAAATAAATTGGCTACAATAAATTCAAATTCAGTTATAGTACTTAAGAGCTGTAAACCAATTCAATAAATGTACCAAATCTAAGCATAAGCTCTCTTAAGGATAGGAGATTTTGAAGTAGTGATAGACACAGATTGTTAGCGTCTCAAGGGATGCCTGGAAGAGATGGAAAATAGCTGTTCTTCAAAGTAGGTAAAGGTTGCCTAATATGGAATTTTTTGGTAATCAATGGACAGAAACAACAAAACAAACAAACAAAAATTCCGACATATATGTTAAGTCCTAACCAGTCAAAAATTTCTATCCAGGGTCCTTCAGGATAAGTTCAACCACTGAAGTTGAGTCAGCCTATCTAGAGTCACTTCCTTAAAGAAGATCTACTCACAATCAGAGTCTAGGTGGGCAGCGACCCTCCCCCAATGCAGTAAAGCCTCACAAGACAGGCCCCAGGGCATCTAGAAAACAGGAGTTCAGTCAGCATGAGTCAGCATAGACTGTTTCCCCCTGAAAAGTTTTGAAATGTATCTACTCCTGCCTCCCAAAAGTATTTATCTTCCTGCCTGAGCTATTTTTATCTTTCCCACCTTACATGCCCCTATAAAAGCCTCCAGCCACTAGCTTGTGAGCTGTCCTATGTGATCTTCCAAATAAACCGTGCCCTGCTAGAGTTCTTATCTGTGTCTTCTGTGTCTTTGTTTATCTATCACTCATCATTACTCCGCAGCAATATTTTGCCAATAGTTCCTTGACTATGGTTTGGGCCTGATGCTGAATTACCCCTTCTATGCTGGGCTTTTTAGTCTGAAATCTGGTGGGGGTGGCTATGAGGAGTGTAGAATAGGAAGGGGGGTCTTTGAATAAGATGTTATGTGGAATGGATAAAAACTCAATAAAATATTAAAAATGGAAACAAATCAGAAATGTTCAAAAAGTGTAACAGCGGGGACTACCTCCCCAGTGGGCAGAATTCTTAATGGGCAACAAACAGCTTGCAGTTGTACAGAGTGGGGACTGAGGCAATTAATGACAAAAGAAAATGAAGGAGGAGGCAGTAGAAGAGGGCAGCAGGGCAGCAGACTGAAAAAGTAAATAAGTTACAAATGTATCATTTGAGGGAGAGCAAAGGGAAGGAGGGAAGAAGAGAAGGAAGGAGGGAAGGAGAAAGAGAAATAGATCTAGAAATTAAAGAAAGAATGAGAGATTCAAAAGATACAATTAATACTGGAACCAGTATTTAGAAGGTTTTAAATATAACCACACATGGACCCTGGAAACAATAAAGAGCATAGACACTCAAAATATGTGCACATCTTCGTAGCAGTTACTGAAGAGTAGCAGAAAGTCATTTTCAAAGTAACCATCTGAGTTTGTGACTTTAGAAAATGTCCTTAACTTGTCCTATATCACAAACTCACAGCAATGGTCAGGTGGCTAGCAGAGTCTATCTAGTATTAAGAAAATACTTTTACTTCAAATCACAGACAGATCCACATGATGGGAAACTGATCAGAGTCACAGAAGGGGATAGAAATAATTTCCTGTCTGGCTTCTTAAGTAGTGAGGCTACCCACTAGAGCTCCAGAAACATAAAGCAGCCTCAGTAAGTGACTACGTATGCGAATTAAGTTAACAGAAATAATAGATTGGGAGAGTAGAGCATCCTGAGAACCTCTCACTAGAGTGCTGGTCAACACAGGCCAATAACATTCTTTTTACTTATTTTAAACCTTTAAAGGTAACAAAGACAAGGACCTACAGGAAGAAAGCATGGGGTCTGCTCTTTCCAGTGGTGAGAAGCACTATAATAGCTAAGGATAACTGTGACTTTATACATAAATGATTTCCTTCAGTTTCAAGATCAACAATAAAAAGCAAACTACACTAAGACAAATAATAACCCATACTATATTTTACCAGGGGCACATGGCCTAAGTAGAAAGAAAAGAGAAAGCCAATTAACTTCAGTCCAGATTCTTCATTGCTTTCCCAAAGACTGAAGTCTTTGGAGAAATATAAGCCTGTCAGCTTTGCAAGACTAATACACATGTTCTCATAGAATTTATTTTTTCTTTGCTTTCAACATTCTTTAATATTGCTTCTTCATTTAACAGTTATTTAATATATATTGTTCTATACTTAAAAATACCCTAAATATTTTCAAGTACAATTTTAGATCTGATAGAACTTCTCATCAAATCAAAGCAATTATCAAATAGACTTGCAAAACTATGACATTTTATATTCAAATAAGTATTCAAAGAAAGATAAAAGGGAAAACAGGGCTATCCACAAAAGCCTAAAAGTATATAAAATAAAAGAAACATAAATTGGACATGAACTTAATCAAAGATCTTTAAAAACTCAATATAAAATATTGAGGGATGAACTCTTTGGAGGAGCAAGAATACGAATACAAAGCTCATGTTTATGAATTAAGAAAATAAATAATATGTAACCGACTATTTGCCAAACATGATATACAAATAAAATACAATCCTAATGTGCTAGTTTGAATGAAAATGTCCCCCATAGGCTCCAAGAATTTGGACATATTGTCCCCATATGATGGCGCTGTTTGGGGAGGTTTTAGAAGGTGTTGCTCTCCTGGAGGAAGCATATCACTATGGGTGGGCTTAGAGTATTCGTAAGTTTTGCTGGATCTCCAGTTGTCTTCTTGCTTCTTGTCCTTGCTTGATGATGTGAGAGCTTCACTTCTGCTGCTCCTGTTCTAGCCACCTCCAGCCACCATGCCTCCCTGCCATGGCAGACTCATTCCCCTGGAACTGTAAGCTCAAATAAATCTTTCCTTCTATAAATTGCTTGGGTCAGGGACTTGATCACAGCAACAGAAAAGTGACTAATACCCAGCCTTTAGCTATACATATGGACTCTTAAAAAATTATGTTGGTCCCTTTAATCTTTGGTTATACTTTCCTTTTGGGTGTTTAAAGCCATACAGTTGGCCCACATAAATCAATTTATTTTTACTCTTAAGGCTGTTTGAGGATTTCTTCCTCAGGGGTCACACGGGCGTGGGAGGAGCCCCGGCTCCTGAATGAAAGTGCCCCCCATAGGCTCCAAGAATTTGGACATATTGTCCCCATATGATGGCGCTGTTTGGGGAGGTTTTAGAAGGTGCTCTCCTGGAGGAAGCATATCACTATGGGTGGGCTTAGAGTATTCGTAAGCTTTGCTGGATCTCCAGTTGTCTTCTTGCTTCTTGTCCTTGCTTGATGATTTGAGAGCTTCACTTTTGCTGCTCCTGTTCTAGCCACCTCCAGCCACCATGCCTCCCTGCCATGATGGTTCGTAATTCTCCTGGAACCTTCTATAAATTGTTTGGGTCAGAGTTTCTATCACAGCAACAAAAAAGTGACTAAAAGAAGAATTGCTACCAAGAGTGGGGTGTTGACTGTGAAGAATCTATGTGGGGTTTTGGAAGAATGTGGAAGGCTTTGGAAGTTTGGGCTAGAAAAGCAGTTGATTGTTGTAAGCAGAGCTTAACAGGTCATTCTAGTAGAGTACTGGAAGAAAGTAGTGCTGAGAACAGTATAGTTCCAGAGGGAAATAGGACTTAAGCAGCAATTGGGATATTTTGACAAAGAGTATGGCTGCAGTCTGCCCACAGCCAAAAAGCTTGCCTGAGGCAAAGTTGAAAAGCCATGGGCTAATTTCTCTGGTAGAAGAAATTTCAAGACAGCATAATGTAGAAATGGTGGCCTGGCTATAATGATGAATATTACACAGATTTTGAGTGAAAAAGAGCCAATAGGGCATAAAGAAATACAGAATGTACAGGATGAATTGAAAAAGAGCACTAGGATGATTAATTTTGGAGCCCTGGCATGTGATGGAGACAATCCCATTGATAAGGACATTAAAGTGATTAATGAGATTAAAGTGATTAAGGAGAGGCCTAGAGATTTGGAATTAAAGAATGGAGAGAATGCCTCCAGGGCAAGACCACACCCAGTTAAGCCTCCAACTTGTGAAAGGAAAATGCTGTAGGAACCACTGAAGAGAAAAGATTCTAAAATGGATAAAGCAGGCTGGAGCCCATCCCAAACTTGGAACCAAACTTGGCATTGTCCTTAACCTGGTGCTGGCTTTAGAGGCATGAAAGATGCAAAAGTGAAGGAGTCATCAGTTATTCCTCCATGGTTTCAGAGAGCCTTGGAGGCCAGACAGCATGCAGCAGGGATTTCCCTTCATAGAGAAGGCCCTCATAGGCCATTGCATGAAGCTGTGAAGGTGAAGCTTGGTTGGCAATGGAGACCCCAAGAAGATGTTCGTGATGCCAGAGCAGTGAGGCATCTGCCAAGAAGACCTGCATACAGGGAGTGGTACCAGCTTAAGAGGGAAATGTGTGTTGCATGCAGAAAAGCTGGAGAGGATGAGCTGTCTAAGATTTTTGGAAGTAACCAGAAGTTGGACACGGAGCTACTGGATTTGGTGTTTTTCCTGATGGATTTCAGTCTTGTTTTGGTCTGTTATTTTCTTCTATGCTTCTATTTCTCCCTTTTGGAATGGTACTATGTATTTGGTTCCACCGTCTACTGGGAGTATCTAATTTCTCTTTTGATCTTACAGGGGCTTACAGTTAAGATATTTCACTGACTCTCAGAAGAGACTTTGGACGGTGGACTTTTGAATAGTAGTGAGATTGATAATGACTATGGGGACTTTTAAAGTTGGACTAAATGCATTTCACATTTCATATGGTCATGAGCCTTTGGGGGCCAGGGGGTAGAATGTCATGGTTTGAATGAAAATTTTCCCCAACATGCTCCAAGTATTTGGACATTTTGTCCCCAGATGATGGTGCTATTTTGGGTGGTTTTAGAAGGTGTGGCATCCTGGAGGAAGCAGGTCACTGGGGGTGGGCTTAGAGAGTTCTTAAGCCTTGCCAGATCTCCAGTTGCTCACTTGCTTCCTGTGCCTGTAAGATGATGTGAGAGCTTAGATTCTGCTGCTCCTGCTCCAGCCACCATGCCTCCCTGCTATGACAGACTATATTTCCCCTGGAACTGCAAACTCAAATAAACTCTTCCTTCTATAAATTGCTTCCTTCTATAAACATTGGGTCAATGTTTCTATCACAGCAACAGAAAAGTGACTAATGCACCTAATCAATACTACAATGACATTTTTCATAGAAATTGAACAAATAATTCTAAAATATTATATATAATCATAAAAGTCAAAGCAATTCTAAGCAGAAAGGAACAATTCTAGAAGTATCAGGATAATTACCAAAGTTTGCTACTAGTTTGCATAGTGAGTTCCTAGCCAGCTGTGGCTACGAGGAGACCCTGTCTCAAAAAGATTGAAAAAAAAAAGAAGAAAAGAAAAACAAAACAAAGAAAAACAGGCAAGCACACTGGTGAAACAGAATAAAGAACCAAAAATAAAAGCAACCATTTATAGCCTTCTATTGACAGTTCCAAAAACATATCTTAGAAAAGCAAACAAAGAAAAATAAATAAAATCACCTTCTTTAAAATACATTGCTAGGAAAAATAGATAACCCTCATGTAAACAACTTGAATACATACCTATTTTGAAATCCATTCACACAAAATGAATTCAGTTATCTTAAAGTTACAACAAACACTGCCATGAATGTGGAGAAGGGGAAAAGTTTTACATTGATAGTGGGAGTGCAAACTGCTGTGGCCACTATGGAAATCAGTGTGAAGGTTAGAATAAGATAGAAATGGATGTATCATATCATATTATACTGGTTAATTTTCTGTTATTCTCTTAAGACACCATGACCAAAGGTTAATTCTGAAAGAAAGAGTTAATTTTAGCTTGCAGTTCCAGAGGGATAAATGTCCATCATGGGGGGTGAGGGGCCATCACAGAAAGCAATAACCATTGTGGCAGAAACAAAAAGGTGAGAGATCACATCTTCAACTGAAAGCATGATGTAAAGAGAGTAACTAGAAGTGAGGCAACAGTATGGAGTCTCCAATACTGCCCCAGTGAAGTCCTCCAGCAAGGATATACCTTCTAAAGATTCCCTGACCTCCCCAAACAGCACCAACATCTGGGACTCAGTGTTCAAGTACTTGAACCTATGTGGAACATTTTCCATTCAAACCACCACACATATGCTCCAGGTATGCCCTCTTAGGTATATACCCAAAGGACTCTATATCAATACAGAGATACTTTCTCATCTGTATTCATTTCTAGCTCTATTCACAATAGCCAGGGAATGGAAACAGCCTAGATGTCCATCCACTGATAAATGGACAAGGAAAATGAGACACACACACACACACACATTATATATATACATATATATATATATATAGAGAGAGAGAGAGAGAGAGGAGAGAGAGTGCTATATTTTTCAGCTGTTAAGAGAAATTAAATTATGAAATTTTCTGATGAATGGATGGATCTGGAAGTAATCATTCTGAGTGAGATAACCCAAACTCAGAAAGACAAAGATCCTTTGTTCTCTCTCATCTGTAGATGTAAATTATGAATCTTTATGAATGCATGTTTAAAAGGGACTATGCATAGATGTCAAGAAACCAGTAAAGGCCAACTGGGAGGGGTTAAAACAGGAGAGAGAGAAAATAGATTATATGAAGGGGAAATGTGACGGGAATCCTTAAGTTGGCTGGAGAGTAGAGGAGGTAGTATGGGGAGGTATATCTAACACTAAAGTCTTTTGAAAAATCAAATAACTAGGTAAAAGCATATGGGAAAATAGTTCTCAATCTAGGAATAAGCAATGCCTTTCTGAATAGACATCCAAAAGCTACTGGCATAATTTCAAGAGTTGAAAGTTTGGATTTCGTTATTAAGAAATCTCTTCACAGCAAAATAAATAGCCAACAAAAAATATCCTACAAATTGGGAGGATATAATTTGCAAGATACTAATTTGACAGGGATTTAATATCTAGAATGTATACAGAACTCAAAAAAGTATACAAACAAAAGAAAAATTTCCATTTAATTGGCAGTGAATTGAACAGAAACATTTCAAATTAATAAGTACATAAAGAAGGCTGGAAAGATGTCTCAGTGGTTAAGAGTACTGACTGCTCTTGCAGAGGACCCGGGTTCGATTCACAGCACCCACATGGCAGCTATGAACCATTCTTAATTCCAGTTCAAGGGGAATCCAAAGCCCTCTTCTCACCTGAAGACAACACACTCATACCCATAAAATAAAAATAATAAATCAAATATAAAAAAACTACAAAAATAAATACATGAACAATGTTAAACTTCTTTATCAGAGAAATGCAAATTTAAAAATTGGGATTCCATTTTACCCTAAGCAGAATGGTTATTATCAGAGAAGAACAAGTGTAACTGGGTGGTATGATTGTATATCAGCATGACTATATTTAAACTAAACTAATAAAACCAAAAACAAAACAAAATAAAAATCCCACCAACAAACACAGGTGAAGATGCAGGTGTTGAAGAAGGAATGCTTAGTCATTCAGGGTAAGGTAGTCCAGGCACATTTGAAAGAAGTATTGAAGGTCTTAATAAAAAAACTAAAAAGACAACTCAGTTTATGTTCACCCACACCATTTCTGAATATGTTTATAGAAGCATCAAAGTCATATAACTATGACTTCATCACTGATGTTAATTCCAATTCAAGGGGAATCCAAAGCCCTCTTCTCACCTGCAGACAACACACTCATACCCATAAAATAAAAATAATAAATAAAATATAAAAAAACTACAAAAATAAATACATGAACAATGTT
>NW_008360303.1:1859292-1863774 GCF_000622305.1 Nannospalax galili
TATTTTGTAGCAACACACAAATTATGAAATAAGTCTAGGTATCCATTAATAGATAAATAGATTAAAAATTATATATGCACAATATTTTACTCAGCCATTAATAAAAATAAAATTATCTCAGATGGAGGAAATTAGATGAAAATGGGAATCACTAGATTAAGTTAAAGAAGTCAAACAAAAACAACTATTACATGCTTTCTCACATATGTGAAATCTAAAATATCACGAGTATAAAAGAAGAAGAATTAAGGGAAAGTAAGGAATAAAAGGTAGATGGGAAAGGTGACCATGTGAGCATAATGGGGAGGGTGAATAAGGTCAAATGATGCTTCTATGAATGTACACAAATTTCACAATGAAACCCATTATTTGTATACACAATAAACAGGAATAAAATGACTACATATAAACAGATAGAAACTTATGATTGCCTTATATTGTATTGCTACTTTTGCTTATTAATCACTATTCATACCTCAAACAAAGCAATCTGATAAAACTCAGCACTCCACAGAATTATAGGTCCTAGTCTTTGTAGCCCAATCTCTATTATTGAAGTAAATAGACAAATTTCAGTCCTTAGCTTTTATCCCTGACCATTTCTATATTATTGTGACTTACAGAAGTTTTGAAACTTTCTTTTAAAATTTTATCTTGTCATTTGAACATTTTAATTTCTTTTCGAACGATATTCCTCTCATGTCTGTTTTTTATTATCTGGTCTACCTCAAAGCCTGGGACCCTTCTCATATGACCCTACAGCAAAGGTGTCAGCATGCAAAAGACCCATACAAACTCAAGCAGAAAAAACACAGTACAAAACTGTGAAAATGGGCAGTAGACCCCAATCTTTATTAAAGAATTTTTGGCAGCTGATTACTGCTGGGTGAGGAAGAGTTGATCTTATTAAAGGGAGGGACTCTAGATAGGCCAACCAGACCTCAGTGTATGAACTTGCACTGAAAGATGTGTGGGGAACACTAACTTGACACAATAGGCCTTAACAAAAATGACAGAATGTATGAATTCCAGTAGGGGGTTCTAAGGGAGGGGGGATCAATGGGGAAGGGGATATAAATATGATTAAGACTGTCTATATGAAATTTTATAAAAATTTACAATAAAAGTATCTTGAGTCCTTTCTTTTCAGGCAATGTTTTGGATTCTTAATTGCATTTATAAAACTGACACCAACACAGTGAAAAGATTAAGCCAAAGCTTATCTTTTGTGTAGTGTTGATTAATATATTAACTTTTCCTATTACCACATATTCAGTGTACATTATGTATGGCTCTTTGTTATATAGAGTGGGTAGAAATGAAAATTAGAATATATTCTCCACTTCCTCCTGATCTTAAAAGAGAAATAAGTTACTTTTAGAAAAACAAAAGGTATAGCTGTAATAGAGATATCATAGAAAAAAACATGATGATGGATTGATTATTTCAAGAAGAATAACAATTAAGAATGGTTTCATAAAGCAAATACTAAAAGTCATAAAAGGCTACTGTAGTGGTTTGAATGAAAATGTCCCCCATAAGCTCCAAGCATTTGGATGTTTTGTCCCCAGATGGTAGTACTGTTTTGGGAGGTCTTAGAAGGTGTGGCTATTCTGGAGGAAGCATGTCACTGGGTGTGGGCTTAGAGCGTTCTTAAGCCTTACAGGGTCTCTAATTGCTCTCTTATTTCCTGTGCCTGCTGGAAGATGTAGAGCTTAGCTTCAGCTCCTCCTCCAGCCACCTCTGTTGCCATGCCTCCCTGACATGATGGACTGTAATTCTCCTGGAACCTGGAATCAGAAGCTCAAGTAAACTTTTCCTTCTATAAATTGCTTTTGTCAGTGTTTCTATCACAGCAACAGAAAAGTGACTAATACAGCTACATAGTTACTGATAACAATAATATTAAGAGGACTTAATACCCCATTATATGTAGATAAGTCTTCAAACTAAAATTAAGTAATAACAGCTCAGAGTTAAAATAAATCATGGGACAGTAGGAATGACAGAAACACCTAAAATAACACAAGTCATATGCCATGTCTCTGGTTGCTCATCATAAGTAAAGATAAGACCTTATTACTGAAATCACCAATCGTTTGGGTTATAAGATAATCAAGAAATCAATCTCAAAGTGACTAAGGACCTCTCTCCCTGCTGGCTATCTTTCATAGTGCCAGCAGATGTAATGCAACCTTCTGGGGAAATAAGATAATAATGGTCTTATTTTTAAAAAATGTAATAAACCTTCCTATTCTGTATTTTTAAAAAAAAGATGAATCCTGAATCATGCTACAATACAGGTTTTGCCCATTAGTATAAAAGTGATTGTACGTGAAGGCTGCTTCAAATGAAACAAAATGCAAAGATTCTCAAAAATGACCCTGCAAATGTTCAATATGCTTTCATGATAAAAGTTCTGGAAATATTAAAAATATATGATTCTGGGGCTGGAGAGATGGCTCAGCAGTTAAGAACACTGACTGTTCTTGCAGAAGACCCAGGTTTGTAACCCAACACTCACATGGCAGCTAATAACTGTAACTCTAGTTCTAGAGCATCCAACAGCCTCTTCTGTCTTCCACAGCCATTGCACAATATAGGTGCACCTACCTACATGCAGGCAATACACACATATACATAAAACAAAAATAATGAATAAAAGAGGCACATACTTCAAAATAATAAAGGCTATGTGCAACAAACCTATAGCTGATATTATGCTAAGTAAAGATAAACTGAGGCATTTCTGTAAAAATCAGGAATGGGACAAGGGTGTTCATTCTTCTCTCTCTTATTCTACATGGTGACCATGTTTTAAGCATAGAAATATGACAATTAAAGTTTATAAAAATAGGAAAAAAGTCAAATAACCTCTGTTTGCAGATGATTTGATTTTGTCCTTAAAAGATCCTGTAGAACCTACTGGAAAACTATTAGATCTAATAACACTTTTAACAAAGTTGCATGATATAAAATCAGCATTAAAAAAATAAACAGTTCCAGGCAGAGGATAACTCCTTTCCAGTTGTTGGTCAAGGGATTGCCGAAAGTCCCCAAAACTGTTGACTATTTCCATCATGCTTGGTTGCCCTACAAAACTTGAAGGCAAGACCCTGTTGTTGATGAAACCAAACACTTCAGTCACAAGACTTAGATAAATCAAGCTGGTACTGACCTGGAAACTTCCTCCCTGAAATCTGCCTCTTATAGTGAAGCAAGGTTCTATACAAACTTCCTCAGGAGAAAAGTTATCAACATTCCTACCCAGCTGAAAAGTCTGAGAAGCAAAACAGTCACGAGACCAGCAAGATAGCCTCAATGTTACAATAGTGGCACTTGTATCATGTGTGTAACCAACACCTATCTAATTGGGCCCAAATCTTACTTTGAGGGAACTCATGCCTGGTAGTGAAAAAACTTAAGCAATAATACATGGATGGAGAGGTCATAATACCTGAAGGAAATTATATTACTAAAGGAATATTGTTTCCAACTGTGTTCAATACCTTGTACCCTTCCTTTTACTTTGTACCCACAGATAACCTCTGCTCTTATGTCAGGTGACAGAAGCTTCTCTTTGCTATAGATAGAGATTATTAGAGAAATTCACTCCTACCTCAGAGACACTTTTGCATTCGTGTTTATAGTCATGCTATCAAGGAAATGGAACCAGCATAGAGGTACGTTGAATGAATGGATGATGAAAACTATAGTACATATGCAAAAGAACGTGATTTAACTAAAAAACTGAAATATATTCAGGAAAAGTGGATAGATTTGGAGAGTATAGTACTAAAGAAGATGACTCAAAATCTGAATGAAATAAAAAATTTAAAAAAACATGCAGGGCTGGAGGGATGGCTCAGCGGGTAAAAACTGGTTGTTCTTGTAGAAGATCTGGGTTTGAATCCCAGCACCCACACGGCAGCTAACAACTGCCTGTAACTCCATTCCCGGGGATCCAACAGCCTCTTCTGATCTCTGCAGGCATTGCACGACACGAGTGTACTTACCCTACATGAAGGCAATACACATACACGTAAAATAAAAATGATAAATAAAATTTTTAAAAAGTTTAAAACAATGCTCTTCCTCATATGAAGATTGTAGCCAAGAATGTACATGTTTTTAAGTATGATAAGTAAAAGTGTATAAGGGTAGGTAAAGTCGAATAATTTATAAAGGAGACCTACAGAGGATAGTGTTGGATGATAAGGAAGGAAGGGAGTGGGAAGAAGGTCACATGGGAAATGAAAGAGGTAAAGAAGCCATGAAGAAGACTACAGGGAATGGACAGCAGAGTTGGGGAGTGAGGAAATTAAACTGCAAAAGCACAGTCTGATAGAAATGTCACATTGATGTCTTCTACATTATAGGTTGGTCTAAACAATGAAAACATTTTCTTAAACAATGGTTAAAGAATGGAGTGAAGATGGTTTGGAGTGACGTGGGTTTTTGGTTGTTGTTTGTTGTTTGTTT
>NW_008360303.1:1863821-1897901 GCF_000622305.1 Nannospalax galili
TCTGCATCCGTTTTACGATCCCACAAGACATTATTCGTAAAACAATGTGAATTCATATATGTAAATGTGATCAGATCACTTCCCAATTTATTATGCTTCAATGATGTCTGTTGCTTTGTATTGTTATAACAGAAAATGTGGTAATGGCATTGCTTGCCCCATTTCAAAATTACTTTCACTACCTGTATAATCCTCTGATTATACATCCTCTTTCCTGTGATTTCATGTAATGGAAGCTCTTTCTTAAGGTCACAACTTTAATGCTGACAATTGAATTAAGAAAAAAAGAAAGAACAAGCAGGTTAAACTTATTGTTTTGTGAGCACTTAACAAAAAAATTTTAATAAATACACAACTACAGGTAACAATACACATAAAGATATACACAGAAACAGTCCAGTATTTGAATGACATAAAATCAGAAAAAAAAACTGTCCAAATTGAGATCACTGCATTTTATTTCATCTTGTTTTGCACTTGTGAAAATGCTACAATGATGGCATTAGCATGTGAAAATGAAAAGGTCCAGCAATGTTGGGGGAGCAGAAATATTAATGACCGGAGATGTTAAAGAAGCTCATTTTATTGTGCTAGAAGACATAAAGACCTAAGTACTAGACCATTATGTTGATATGAAGATCATAAAAAGACATTATGATTTTAAATACTTTTACTATTGTTTACCAATGCATCATAAAATAGTGAACAATGCAAAAGTGAGTAATCAAATACACAATAAAATCAAAGCATAGTTATCAATGCCTCTTTAATGATCATCTAAGTAATTCTCAAAAAGTAGATATATAAATGTAAATTGTCTTATAAATGTACATTAATTTGTTTCAAATAATAAATAAGGATCCTGCGTGACCATGCACTCACAGAAGACAGTTAAGCACAAAGCAGAGGCAAACTTTCAATTTTAGAACAAACTCTGAATTAAATCATCCTACCCTTTTCTGTGCCAAGTTATGCATCTCTAAAATATAACTAATAACAGAACTTACATTGTATGATTCATTAGTTCCTCTAATGAGATAAACCATATGAAGAACTTAACACAACTCTGAATACATATTCAGTACTTAAATTTGAATATTATTTCCCCTTGCCTGTTGGGAACTATTTCTAATAAAATACACAAAATTCTCATTCAAATGTCGTGTAGTACAAGTATTTTGATTTTCTCTCAGTTATTACAAGCACATGATAAAAGAAGGAAATATAATGTTCAAGAATAAACACTTTAAATCAGTCAGGGAAAACTTACAGATCTTTACTTCACAATACAGGGTGAGCTAATTTATCGGTATACCTGGGATCTTTGTTTAAATTGGGCCTTCAGCAAAGAACTCACAGTTGTTAAATCTGTAAATTTGCTGATCTGTCTTTTTCTACCATTTCTGCCTAGGTTCTAGAATGCACAACTTCTTGTAATTAAAGCTTGACTGATTTTAGAAAATCCCTTAGTTCTATCCTATAGTGGGGAGACAATGCTTCCAGACAGTAGAGGCTGGCAGATAAAACTCCCAGTGCCAGTAATGGGTTACCTATTTTTGAGTTATTGGCAAGGTGAGTCATAAGGTCCCAAACATTACAGATTTTTGCTGTTGTTCTTGGTTACACTCCAGAATTTGACAATAAGATTCTGTTTCTGAAGAACCATATACTTGGATCCTGGCAAAATCAACCTGGTGCTGACCTCATAGCTTCATCCATATTGGCTCACTTTCATAGTGCTGGAAGAAGTTATTCATGGTATCTAAAGAGAAAAGTAAAAGAAACATCAATATTACACAGCTGTGTAGCTTGTGTGCCTTTAGGACTACAGTAATGATTGGCCTGGCAAGACATGATCACTGGTGCAGAGGTGTCACAAACACCATAGAAATTACCAACCACTTTGTGACTTCATTTAATGCCAGTCCACAAGGTGGAACTTAGAGATAGCACTATTATCAGGGCCAAGAATCTGTGGAAAAAGAGGTTGCAGGCCATACTACTATTAGTCTGCTAAATGAACTTGATAACAAACTGCCTCTTAATGACATAGTGTTATACCCATAGATTAATACATCTATCAATTCACATCGAATAAACTTCTTTTTTCAGTACACAGTGAATAACACAGAGACCCACAACTGGTCAACTTGCAGAGAATAAGACACTGAGAAATAGTCAGACCTAAATGGGACTATATCACACTCCTCCCTGCATGCCCAGGGTTTATTGTAGAAGTGGAAAGAGTTTAGAAACCAGAAGCAGTGTATGACAAAGTGAAACGGTGTTCTGCGGACACAACAGGGCAATTGGGTGGAGGACAATAGGGGAGGTGAGAATAGAGGAGGGGCTCAAAATACCATCAAGTTAAATTATATGAAAATTGCAAAAAATCAGTTAAAATATAGCTTCAGGAGGGAATCGGTTAAAATAAGTCAAAACAACACAAAACAAACAAAAAAAACAACAAAAAACCTGACAAAATTAAGTGCAAAATTCAAGAGGAAATTGAAAAGAATGCAGGCCTAAAATTGAAAGCCACAAAATAAACTTACACTAATTGATCCACTATGTTTATTATAAATTCTTAAGTACAGAACCAGAATGGTACTAGTAATGAACATATACTTTGGTAAATCATAGTGAATGACTTGGGTAGTGATTCAAGTGATTCGCAGCAGAAAGAGAATTTATTATCTTTTCATAATGTATTTACCATGGGAGGTCATGGTCACATAAGGACAAAATGTGAAGCTGAGAGATCATATCTCAATCACCCAGAAGGAAAAGAGAGCAAAAAAAGGTGTGAGGCTATGCACTCTCTACGCACCACCTCTCCCTACGTCCTCATGAAACATTTCCTCCACTTAGGCTTCACCCCCTCAAGGTCCCATAATCTCCCAAAAAGTGCCACCAAATGTGGACCAGGTGTTCAAATTCATGAACCTATAGGGGGCATTTCTTATTCAAACTATATATCAGTTGCCTACAAGAAAAGTCATTTTTCTACCTAATCCTTAGAATTCATAAATAAGTTGGTTTATTTTTTTTTTCACATGGCCAGAAAGTATTATGGTTTTGGATGAATGAAGTTGATAGTCATTTGATTTTAAAATGCAGATTTTTTTTTTTTTGGATTACCTGTGTGAGCTCTAATTAATTACCAGAACCTCAAAGTATTTTTGGCAGAAAGAAGTATCAGTGACAGGATCTGAGATCCCACAAGCCAGAGATACTTTGAAGACAGAAGGGGCTCTAGGTACACAAAACAAGTCAGAGGTATTAAGGTAGCAGGAAATAAAAACACAGTTTTTTTTCCCATATGAAACAAAGGCACACAGTAATGTGAGTAGGAAAATTCCAGTAATAATAATTACAACCATATGACATTTATAAAGTAAATGGAAATAAGCACTGAGATTAAGTGAGTTTTATACATTGTTTTATTGATCTTCATGATGTCCTTTAAGGTTTATAGACAAGTATCTTTATTCTTCATCTTGCTGTTAAGAAAAAAATGTGATTTTTTTTTCCTGTTTTATTTTTTTTTCTGTTTTTTTTTTGTTTTTTTTCTGTTTTTTTGCCTGCATGAATGCAAGTGTAACGCATGTGTGCAATTCCCACAAAGGCCAAAAGAGGGCGCCAAATCTTCTAGACCTGGAGTTATGAATGGTTGTTATCCACCATGTAGGGACTAGGAAAGGAACTCAGGTCCTCTGCAAGAGCAGAGATGGCTCTTGACCTCTGAGCCATCTTTCCAGCCCTGGAAAAATCATGTTCCAAGATATTAAGCGCATTCCTCAGAGTTAAAGCAGTAATTGTCAGAATTGAAATTATTCATTTGAATCAAGTTCTCATTAACACATCTTTACTCGTTGGCACATAATCTTAGTGAGTAAAAGAAAAACTCTTTTAACTTATTGGAAGAGCTTTTCATGTTCTCACTCAGAAGCTACATATGTAAGGTTAAGAGCTGTTAAACCTTATCACATTTGTTTTCACCCCAATCAAAATTGCTGCAAAGTATTTTTCACAACTCTTACTATATTTCAGCATTTTAGGATGTTCTTTTAAAGAGTAATGTTCCCGGTATAGTTATGTATGTACATAGTGTTATCCCAGCACTCAGGAAGTTAAGGTAAGAAAATTGTGAGTTAGAGAAGAGTCTGGGTTACATAGTAAGTTCAAAGCTATTCCAAGCTAGACAATAAATTTCTGTTTTCAAATAGAGATATAATAAAATCATATATATTTACATACAATTAATGTAATTTATAATAATGATCTCTAAAGATTGTAATAATAGTTACTGAAGTCCAATATATATACTTAAATTTTTACTTCAGGGATGTGTGTTAATTAACCAGCATTACATTCATTCTCTCTCTGTCTCTCTCTTTCTCTCTGTCTCTATCTCTCTCTTTCTTTCTGTGTATATGTGTTTCTGTGTGTGTCTGTGTCTGTATGTCTGTGTCTGTGTGTAGTCTCACTGTATTCCAGACATGCTCAGGTTCACAGCAGTCCAACAGCCACTGCCTCCTATAGCTGAGATTACAAGTGTGAACCACCAAACCTGGAAGCCTTCTGTTTTAAAGCATTGCATTCATCAGTTGTAGAATTTTCTGAATGTTAATCATGCAGCTCTACAGTCACAAATAATTGGATGTAATCTTATTTAATATGAAATAAGTAAATAGTCATAAAATTTGACTTATATAATTTATTTAAGACATGATTTTAATGTGACAGATTATATAAGTATTTTACTGATGGCCAGATTATAATTAGTCCCTAAATACACTAAGGGATATTTTTACTGCAAATAATGGAAGTATAGAAAAATTTTCAATAACATTTTGTTTTTCAACTTTGTCTATTTTACTCAGTATAATTAAATGTAGTGTTTGAAATTTAGCCTGAAAGAAGTTTTAAAAATATAGAAAAAAAAAAGAACTCAAAAAGGTTTAAAACCTAAATACAAAGTTTACAATCAAATGCTTTGGTTGTTATTGTTCTTACACACAAAAAAAGTATCTTTTCTAATATCACAAACATTGGAGCATTGCTTAATTTGATAAGTTATACTTTACACAACAACAATAAATTAAAGTATATAAACAATTGTTTTAAATTTCTTGGGAGAAATGTGCTTGTTTTATTTTAAAAAAGCAATTTAAAAATAATAAAAGATAAATTTTCAAGAGAATTCATGCATAATTTTACCAAAAGTATATGGTACACTAAAATAAATATTTAACACCATAGCATACATAGTTAAAGAAAATATGCTTGCCTGTAGTGGCCTGAATGCAATATTAGTTATAATAATTCTACTTATTTCACACATGTAAGAAACATACATACTTCATGACATACTACTTGTAGATTTAATGTCTATTCACCCTAATTATAAATGCTGATAACCATAATGCATACTATTCTCTAGTGCACAATATTGGTGGGAAATTTCATATGAACAAAATTGTATGAGATGAGTATGTTACCAATAACTGTATGTGTCAAAATATACAAATATTAAGAACGTGAACACTGATGATCTTTAAGGAACCTCATGTTTAGACATGTAGTCACATTGAAGAGCAATAATGCCCTCAGAACCTCAGAATTTCATTCACGAAATAAAACTTCTTTGATGGAATGCCATATGAGAGGACTCATCCCCAATCATCACCTCCCCAGGGTTTGCTGGCTTCAAACCCCTGCAACTGGCCCTCAACGTGGTGCTTGAAGGAAGGTGAAAAGAAGAAAAGAAAGAAGAAAGAAGGGAAACGGATTGGGGCCAATCAGAGGTTTAGGGTAAGCAAGACCCTAAATATGGGTAACGCAACTTTTAAGTTTGAAGACCTGGTGCTTAAAGTGAAGAGAGATATGCTTAAAAGCAGGGGATTGGATGTGTCAGATCCTGTAGCTCAAAAGGTTTGGGCAGAGGTGATTTATTTTGGCTCCCTGGCTACTTGGGGTTAATGTTTTTACTGGGGATACATGGGAATCATGGGAAGAAGGCAGAAATACAACAGAAGTAAAACCAAAAGCAGCCAAAGTAACAAGAGGCACCTGGGGTGTGCCCTAGCCAACTTCAGAGCCTCCTGGGCAGAAGGGAGGGGCAGAGCAGAGTACACAGTTTCAGCGGCAAAAGCTGCCCACCCCACCAGCTTGGAACTAATGGGTGAACAGATCAGGGACCTGCTGAAAGCCATGAGGGTATCGACCCCCAGCTGGCGACCAGTGCGAGTCAGGGGCTCACATGAAAGCCTGGCGGGAACTGCTCCCTGGCCGGTGACTGGCGGCCCAGTGGACGCCCAGTGCATTAAAACACACACACACACACACACACACACACACACAAACACACAAAGAAAACCACCTTCGGCGGTGTGCCAATGGCTGAAAAGGCCCAGGGGAAGGTGGCTCAGGGCGTGGCCCTGCCCCTTCAGTGGGTGACCAGGGAACCACCCCGCTCCCAATTGCTACAGCCCTGCGGGCAGCAATGCTCACCAAATCCTGGGCTGAGGGAGTCCTTAGTAAAACCTAAAATGTCTTCACTGACTGGGGCAGATGTGGAGAAACCAAAAAGCAGCTCAATTCAAGGAACTCATGGTCATTGTTTTCTGACAGTATTCAGACTTGTATGCTCCTTAAAGAGAGAGAAGCCTCTATCTTTTTACAGCATCTTAGGGGGCACCAAGGATTGCCTGGGCTTTTATCCGGAGGCAATGCAGTGGCAGACCTCCTCTGCAACAGCCAGGGGTGAACCCCAAGGGACTCAAGCCAAATTCCTTGTAGCAAAAGGATGTCACACACTATGCTCCTTTTCGAAAACTTAAGTATATTTTTGTTTCCATCGACACATTCTCACATGCCTGTTGGGCTACCACTCATACATGAGAGAAGTCTAAATATGCTCAGTCTCATTTTCTCCAGTGCTTTGCAACCACCAAAACCTAAAAATCCAATTACAAAAACAAAAAGGGGGAATAAGCCCCCATCAACAGTTGCTTATGCCTTATTCACTATTAATGTTCTTAATTTTCAAAAAAATCAGTTGGAATCCTGGTTTCAGAAGCATTGGGGACGACAGGAGCAGAGACCTGAGGTATGGGTAAGATGGAAGGATCCCATTACTGGGCAACAGAAAGGGCCAGATCCATTGCTAACCATGGGTTGAGGCTTTGGGTGTGTCTACCCTACTGGAGATTCAAACCCCATATGGGTGCCTGCGGAAAACCTTAAGTGGGTAGGCCAGGATCTGACTGACTAGCATGATGGTTCATGGACAATAGTTTATGAGACAAAATTCCTCTCTTTATTTGTATCCATCTGAGGTGAAGGACCCAGTTCCTTGGCTTCATTGCCTGTCAGCCTCTACAACTGGCTGATTGGCTAAAAGGAACATGGTCTCAGAAATATTTCAACTTGTCCTTCACCATGACTTGCTTTGTTTCTCTTGATAATGCTTATCTTTACCAGATGACTTGGTGACAGAGGACCCTTGGAACTGCCACGGCCCACCTCCTCATGATTACAGACTTCCCCAGGAACCCTCTGGTTGCCCACGCTTGGCTAACTGAGTTAGACAGAGACTAAGACTGTCCCAGGCTGCCATTACCCATGTGGCTGCCCTTAATCATGACACATTTTTAGCCAAAGATGGGTAAGATGTCCCATGACAAGTACTCCTAAGACAGGACATGCACATGGCCAGGTGCATGATCCAATGATCAGCAAGGCTTGATCAGAGGTGACACAAACTAAGACAGGCAAAAATGCATAATATTAGAGGAAGGAGATAGCCATCTCTCCTCAGAGAGCCACCTATGAGGTGGGTACCCTGTGAAATAAAGTCAGTCCGGCCTTGAAATAAAAATAAAAAGGGGGATATGTGGAGACCTAAAGGCCCCACCTTGTATAGGTCTGAAAGGAAGTTACTGGGGGTGCAGCCTGGCTTGCTTTGAAAGTCTGAAGAATACTTCCGCACTGCTGAGGAGTGCATGATCAGCGCTTGACCATCCTTAAGATATACCCTCAGCAGGGGAGGGGGGAGTTCCAGGTGCCTTTATAAGCTTTGTAACACCTGCAATAAATGAGTCACTGCCTGACTAGACTCCCCATTGAGTCTGAGTGTCCCTGGGTATTGGGGTTGGCATGGGCTAGCAAATGGCATGCTTATTCATCTCCAATCATCACCTCTGCCAGGGTCGCTGGTTCGAACCCCTGGCAATCTAATATGCATGAACACCATTCTAGGAATACTGGATTTCATTGTTCAGAATATACACCAGGGACACCAAATAAACACAGAAACCAAAGAAAGTAGAAATGTGAACAAAGTGTTTCTCTTAAAGTATCAAATGTGCTGATTAGATGACCTTGTCCCCTCAAGATCACAGATTGCTCTTACATCTACTAATTCCTGTATCCAAGACCTTGCTTTGGCTATATTCTTGTCCTTTACAAGAGATTTAAATATAGTTCTATCATATGTGATGCTATCTAGTCAGAAAATTATTATTTTAAATATTCTTTTATTCGGGTAACATTTTCTTTAAATTTTATTGAATTTTTGTGGTTTTCATACAACATATTTTGATGGTATTTAGATCCCTCTTAATCCCAGCCTCCCCTTGCTGTCCCCCACTGCAATTAATGTGCTCTATTATATACATATACTATAGATGATAGATAGGATAGATGATAGATAGGTGATAGATGGATAGATGATAGATAGATAGATGATAGATCAACAGATGATTGATAGATGATAGATAGATAAATAGAGATGGCAGACAAATGTTGGAGTTTTTAAGTGGAAATTAACTCCTGAAATCATGGAAAATCAG
Source organism: Nannospalax galili (assembly GCF_000622305.1). NCBI lineage: Eukaryota > Metazoa > Chordata > Mammalia > Rodentia > Spalacidae > Nannospalax > Nannospalax galili. Next base: position 1,872,680 of record NW_008360303.1, read on the forward strand.
AAACCCCATACTGTGCCATCTGCAAGCCTGAGATATCATTAAAAATGCAGTATTCTAGAGAGCCTAGGCTTTGTCACCAAATGTCTTTCTGTGTGAATTCATCCACTAGAGCATGGTTAAATTACCAAGAGTCATATCTTAGAGAGTCACTACCTCTCCACCTCCCAGCAGCTATTGATTACCAATAGTTCCTCAGGTATGTTTGGGGTTTCTTACCTATTCCCCCATGTTTATACTGAGATTTTGTCTTTCTTGAGTTTACTTGGGACTTGTGCATACTGTCACCATTGCTGTGAGTTCATATGATTTACTGACCAGCTTCCAGGAAAACAATTTCTTTGTGGTTATCTATTATCTCTGGCTCTTACAATCTTTAGGCCCCCTTCCTCTTCAAAAGTCCCTTCAGCCTGAGAGGTAGAAGTTTGATGTAAGTGTCCTATTCAGGGGCAATCTTTCAGAACTCTCTTGTTCTCTGGCCAGTTGTGCATTTCTGTGTTGATCACCATCTGCCACATAAAGAAAGTTCTTTGATGAGAGTTGAGAAATGCATTAATCTTTGGGTATAACAATAAGATATTAGGAGTAAGTTTAATGGTATAACTATTAGGTTTTTGCCTGTGCCCTTGTATCCTTTCTAGCCTCAAGTTCCTAAGCCTGATATCAATGTCAGGTATGGGCAACATCCTATGAAACAGAACTTAAATCTGATTAGAAAGTGGTTAGTTACTCAGATAATATTTTTACCACTATTGCACCAGTGCACATATCTTTTCAGAGGAATTGTTGTTGCAGTTCACAGGGTACACATCTGGATAAGACTGATGATTATTTTTTCTTCTGGTAGCATGCAAAGAACCTTCTGTGGTCTCCAGCAGTGTCTGCTCTCCTCCGGCTATGGACGCTCTCCTGCTCTCTCAGTTCCTCAGATCAGTAGTCCAGTCTGGACCCCAGGGATGGTGAGGAGTGTGCGCCAACATTGCCGTATTCAGACACAGGAGACCAGGTTCAGTGACAGAGATCTGCTTTATTGCAGGAAAGTATGGGCTTATATAGGGGCAATAGTCCAATCATAACACAGCATATGGGATCCCTTATTAGCATGGCAGACTAGTATCATATTATAATCTAGCAGGCCAGATGCCCTATTAGCATGATAAGTTTCAGTTCCTCTAAGTTTCGGATTCCTGGAAACCATGAGACTTACATAGTTTTCTGTCTGATAAGAAACAGGAAGCACTGCATTCCAGCATGATAGGTATGTAAGGCAAAAGGCAAAATCAGTCACAAGATTTTCCATAACATCTCCCCCTATTTTTTTCATTTTTAAAAGTGAGGCACAGTTCAGAATATATAGCATACTGATATCAGTTCAGGGGCTGTATGTGGTGGATTTTTCTGTTGTGCTTCAAGGAAAGATAGAATTGCTTGTGAGGCAAGGGATTGATCCCTTATTGTGGACCCCATCTTTCAAGATGGCGAGTTCTCTCGAGAGCAGGCTGGGCCAACTTCAAGCCAACCAGTGTGAGTTGAGGTTCTTTACTTTGGCATTGTTGTCCCCACCTCAAGAGTCACCCAGCATTATAGACTGTACCTGTCTTAGGTTTTCCCATCTTTTGGGATCATATCTGTCATTGACTACCAGCCCTCAAAGGGTGAGTCCCTTGGTATGGTCCGGTAGAAGGAGAGGCATTGTATCAAGCTTTGACCCATGCAAAGGCCTCTTAAAGGGCTAAGAATTCAATAAAAGCTAATGGAGTGGGGTAGTCCAATCTGAGGTAACGATGGGGATTATGACGTGACTGTTTCTAGGCATTGATCTCACAGTCTGCCAAAAGGAGTATATATCGCAATGTGTTTCCTGTGGCTCCAGTAGTCAGGCTGTTGTCTCAAATCCATTGCATGCCTGTTCTGTAAGACTTTACACCTATGCTCAAGCCTATTTTTCATATCTCTATTATTATAGGTTAGTAAGGGCAAGGAACAGCAGGTCCTTGTTTGCAGAGACATACATGGCAAGATCTGGAGGCAGGGCAACATCTAACTGAACCAGAGAAATACGAGTTTTAACAAAATTATGAAGACCCTTAACAATGCAGGGTCCAAAAATCAGGAGTTAGCAGTAATGATGGCACACATAATAAGGAATACAGACAAAGGTTTTCCTCTGGATTGAGGACTGAGATTAGCTAATGTCTTTGTGTTTGCAGAGAGAGATGTTCGAGGTCTCCCCAGGTTGGTGGCTTTAGTGGTCTGTGCCATTGGATTGGTCTCTTGGTGGTTGAGAGGTGCACTGCTTCCTCCAAGGTCAGGGTTGAGATCTCCAGGGTTGGTGGCTGTGGAAGGAAGTTTTGCATCACAGGCAATTCTGAAGTTCCAGGCTGGGATCCAAATGGGGGCTGGAACATTATCTGGAAAGACACAAGCATATTAACAATAGGTGTGGGCCCTTCCAGTCACCTGTGGCAGGGTCCCTCCATCTCACCATGGGAGCGGGAGTGGGTTGAGTGAACACTGCCCAATGTTTTATTGCCGGTGGGAGGCCATTGGAGTCCAATTTTAGAAAATTTAGGACAAATAGATCTTGTTGTACGACAAAATTGGGATCCTTATAGCTGGAGCCTTTATCACTATCTCCCTCTATTTTCTGTATTTGTTTAATGAGTGTTTGGTGGGAACGTTCAACAATCTCTTGACCCTGAAGATTGTAAGGGATACCAGTTTTATGCCTAATATTCCAGTCAGAGCAAAAATGGCTGAAGGTAGCAGAAGCATAAAAAGGGCCATTATCTGTTTTTATTTGCCAAGGAATTCCCATAAGGACCATGGCATATTTGACAGTCCTTATGACATGAGAAGCCATCTCACCAGAGCAGGCCAATGCAAAATAGACATTAGAATATTTATCAATAATATGATGGATAACTTGAGCTTGCCAAAAGGAGATAAATGTGTGACATCAATTTGCCATATCTTGTTGGGGCCAAGGCCTCTAGGGAGAGTTCCAACGGGTTGTAATGGTCTCAGGGGTAGAAGAGGGGCACAAGAGGAGCAGGCATGGACCAAATGCTTGCAGCTCTGAATTGGTAGAGAGGGTAGAAGCCTATGTATAGCTTGGTGAGAAAGATGAAAACGGGTGTGTAAGTCTCTAGGCTTGTTGAATTATGGTGGAGTCTAGGGTGGCGTTCAGGACCAGTTTGTCAATGGCGGCATTGCCCTCTGCCAGAAGCCCCAGGAAATTGGTATGAGACTGCAAGTGTTGAATATACCAAGGGACAGAACGCTGCTCAAGTAATAGTTATAATGAGGAGAGCAACAAATCAAGCGGACTCTGGTGGGGCCAGAAAGCTGCAAAGTCCAGATGTTGTAGAGTCTAAACTACATAAGCACTGTCAGAAAAAAATATTACAGGGAGTTGTAGGGAGATCCTGAAAGACCTGTAACATGGCTGAGAGCTCTCCGAGCTGTTCAGATCCCTGGAAAGGGAAAAATTTATGAGAGGAGAGTTGTCTTTCCTGGTAAATTACATAACCAAATTAGCATTTACTAGAATCAATAAAGATTAAGGGAGCCTTGGGAAGAGGGTTACGCTTAGGAATGCCTGGGGAAATAGGGACAGGGGAAGCTGTCTTATTCCTTTAAGGAGTTTATGTTTTGGATAATGACTGTCATATTTCCCCTGATACACTAGTATGAGAGTTTGGAAGCCAGGGTTTTCAAGGAACAATGACTGGAGCATGTGAAGTGGAAGGGGAAGAACCAACGATTCAGGTTCATGGCCATACAGAAGGTGGGAGGTGTGGACAAGTTTAAGGGCTAGCATCGGCCATGCCTCAATAGCCAGGGTGACCTTGTGAAGTTGACTCCATGAAGAGTGGACCCATATCAGGGGGCTCTGGGTCTGCCAGAGTGCTCCCAAAGTGGTGTTTTTAGTAGGAATAACTCATGCTTGGATGGGCAACTTTGGCTGTACCCTATTTACAAATTTTTTGGACAGGTGAGAATTGATTGTTGTGACAACACCTTGTGCCTCCAGAGAGACACTGTGGGGAATGGAGACCATATCAGTACCCCACAAGGGGTCAAAGAGCCTTGTAAGCTCTTCTGTGGACACGGGTAAGAAGCTCGGTATCCAATTGATGTTGCCACAGAGGGTCTGCACCCCTGAAAGGGTAACCTCATCTGGTAAGGTAAGACCAAGAGCTATGGGCTGGATGACATCTTGAATAGAGTCACTCAAAAAGGTATAAGGGGCATGTAACTGTATTTTATCTGTTGCGATAGTAAGACCTAATGCCTGGAGGTTTGTTTTGAGTTTTTTAAAAACTCCTTGTAAGATCTTAGGATCCTTATGGGCTACAAGAATGTCATCCATATAATGTAAAATATAAACCTCAGTCAGCAAAGGTCTGAAGGCATGGACCACATAATATTGGCAGGTAGTAGGATTGTTTTTCATACCCTGAGGCAGAACCTTCCATTGATAGCTTTTAACTGTAAGGTTATGGTTAGTGGCAGGTATAGAGAAGGTAAAATAGGGATTATCATCATCATGAAGAGGAATAGAGAAGAAACAGTCCTTAATATCTATTATAATAATTGCACATTTTTTGGGAATAGCAGTAGGGAGAGTCAGTCCCAGTTGAAGACTTCCTAAAGGTTTCATATGCTCTTTAATAGCCCTTAAATCATGTAAAATTCTCCATTTTCCTGATTTATTTTGTATTACAAAAATGGGAGAATTATGAGGACTAAGGGAGGGCTCAACATGACCCAAGGATAATTGGTCATGGACCAAAGAGATCAAGGGAGTTAATTTATGTAAAGGAAGAGGCAACTGCCCCACCCACATGGGAGCTTTAGTGTCCCACGTTAGTTTGATGGGGGAGTGGCTTGGGCAGTGGATAGTGGCTGTTAGAATTGGGGGTGAGGGTGGGGGCATTACCAAACAGTTGGTCTACAATGCGGTTGTCATAAAAGGCTTTGTCATCTGTAGTTAAAACAGCTTCCATGTTGCGAAGGATATCTTTCCCCACACACAAATTATGGGGAAGACCCTCGGCTAAGAGTGGTCTAACAGCTTCTGTGTTGCTGCTCAGATCAGTCCAGATTACCAGACGTTGGACCTGTTGGGTGTTCTGTAAACCCCCAACTCCTTTTATAGGGGGTCCAGTTTTGCAGTGCCAATGAGACAATGCTTCCTCTTGTCTGATTACAGTAATATGGGCCCCTGTATCAATTAGGCCTTTAAACTTATGGCTATCTAGGGAAAGTTGCATCCTAGGCTTATGCAAATCAATAGGTATTGTCCATTGGACATGGGGGGTGTATTCCCTTACTTCATCTCTATGGGGTGGGCTGAGAGGCACCTCGTTGCCCCTTTAAAGGTAACTTTTTGTATGGGTTTACCATCTGCATCCACCTTAGACCTGCATTCTCTTGTCCAATGAAAGCTTGTGCGGCATCTCAGGCATTTTGAATGGGGAACCTGGCTCCTTTTGACCTCTTTTATAATCTTATTAGGACAGGTACGTGGCCAATGTCCCTGTCACCTGAAGGCCCAACATTTGCCTTTGTCCATCTCAGCCTGTGGCTGATGAGCAGCCAGTACCTCAGCAAGGGCTGCGGCTTGGGCCCGAGCCTTCCGCACATCTCAGCAGGCCAGAATCCATTCAGAGACTTCCTCGTGTCTAATGGGTCCTATGGCAAGATGACTCTCTGTAGAGCAGCCTTCACATACAAGATGCTTGAGCAAGGCATCGGCAGCTCCCTGATGACTGATCTTTCTGTTTATACTTTGTTGGCATCTCTCAACAAAATCAGAGAAAAACTTGCCAGGTTTTTGTATCAATTTTGTTAATTTGGTAGCACTGCAAGTCGGCATAATTCAAAAAGCATGAAGCGTGCAAAGCCGTACTAGTTCAAAGTAGAGGGGAGGTCCCTGTGCCTGAGCTTGGGAAGTCTCATAATTGCCACGTTCTACTAGAGCATCGGTTCCAATGTTTCGGACATTGGCATTTCTATTGTGCTCTGCCTGTTGTTCACATTCATCTTGGTAAGCAAGTTTCCATAAAAGGAAATCACCTCCCTAAGGTGTGGGCGATATTTTGCCAATCATAGGGGGTATTGGCTGAATGATGGATTGTATCTAATAACTGACCAAAACAGGGCAAGTGAATGCCATCCTCAACTGCTGCCTTATGTAGCTTCCTTAAGGTATCATGAGAATATGGATTCCAGACATTGGGGTTCTGTTATCCCTGATTGACAGTAACTGGGAAGAATGGTGGAAAATGTCCCTTTGTATCATAGAAGAGGGGCCTAGGTGGGAGGGGCTTCCAGTCCTCCTCCAGGAGGGAGGGGTAGATGGACTGGGGAGAAACTTCCTTAAAGCCAGTATAAAATGGCGGAGGGTAGCCACTGCCCTGTAATGGCAGATGCGGTCTTAACTTCCTGTTTTTCGTCAAGGGAGCTCTCAAACCCCAATTCCTCATTTGTTATACCATCATTAGCAGTCATTGTTTCATCAGAACAAGAATCCGTTAGTTTTGTTTTAACTGGTAATGCCTAGGACAGGCTGTCCCCATTGTCCTGTTGTTGTATTTGCTCATCTATCTCCTTTAATAGGAGATTGTCCTTTTCAGGGGCTTCAGGGGGAACCCCCCGAAGGGAGGCTAGAATGGCTGTCACAATGGGATAGAACAGGCCCTCCCTGACTTCTCTATGCTGGGCCAAAAATAAAATGCAAGCTCATTGTTCAGGATCCCAGCAACAAGAATATGTAAACCAGGGGGCAAGAGCTAGTACTTCATCTAAAACCTTAGTTGCATCCTTTTCTGTTACCGTAATATGCTTACTTCTGAGGAGAGGAGCCAGTGCAGCAGTGTGGGGGCTGGCACAAGCTGGATGACTATTCCCCATACCGGAGGTCACTCACCCTTCAAGACATACCCAAAGAGACTCAGGAACCATTTAAGGAGATGATCGGTGAAGACAGGAGTGGCACACCTAACCAAAGATCGCGAGCCAGAAGACAAAGAGGAACAAATCGAAAGCAGCAAGCAATGATGGGAAGAGCCCAAGAAAGGGGGCATCAGGAGCCCAACGTATTACAGCTCAGACTGTTACGGCTCTGTGGGGAGGTGGTCCCAGCCCCACATTTCAGTTCCAGCTGTGGTTGCAGGCTATGGCTGCTCTCCTCTGGCTATGGTCACTCTCCTACTCTCTCAGTTCCTCCGATCAGTTGTCCAGTCCAGACCCCAGGGCTGGTAAGGAGTCTGTGCCAGCGTTGCCGTGTTCAGATGCAGGAGACCAGGTTCAGTGACACATATCTGCTTTATTGCAGGGAAGTACGGGCTTATATAGGGGCAATAGTCCAATCATAACACAGCATATGGGATCCATTATTAGCATGGCAGACTAGTATCCTATTACAATCTAGCAGGCCAGATGCCCTATTAGCATGATAAGTTTCAGTTTCTCTAAGTTTCAGATTCCTGGAAACCATGTGACTTACATAGTTTTCTCTCTGATAAGAAACAGGAAGCACTGCATTCCATCATGATAGGTATGTAAGGCAAAAGGCAAAATCAGTCACAAGATTTTCCACGAGAACCTTCCACCACTATGAAAGCTAACCATTAGATATGAAGCTTTGAAGTCAGTTACAGTTTGATTTCACCTTGTTTGTTCTGCAGCTCAGGTATGTAGTGTCTTCACCAGTAGGGTCTTACTTTGAGTTCCACAAAGTTCTATATCCTACTTGATAATTCATCTTCATTGCTGTCCTTTTCATATTAGCCAGAAATTGGATGCAATCTAAATGTCCATCAGCTGATGAATGGTTAATGAACACAATGGAATATTAGCCAACTTTTAGTTTTTCCTGTAGATCAGCCTGCCTCCTGAGTAGTGGGATTAAGGGCATGTACTGCCAAAACACCAGGTCAGCTCTTTAAACACGTACACACACACACATAAACACATGCACACACACACACACACACACACACACACACAAGTATATCACTCACACACATAAAAATAAAAATAAGGGTCTGGAGAGATGGCTCAGCTGTTACAAACACTGGTTGTTCTTGCAGAAGACTGGGGTTCAAATCCCAGCACCCACATGGCTGCTAACAACTGTCTGTAACTCCAGTTCATAAATAAAATATTTAAAAATAAAAATAAATAGTTAGCTTGGAGATATGACTCAGAGGTTAAGAGCACTGGATCTTCTTGCAGGAGACCCATGTTCAAATCCAAGCACCTACATGGTGGCCGACAGCTGTCCATAACTCCAGGTCCAGGGATTCAATTCCCTCCTCTGTCCTCTGTGGTAACTGCACAATACAGCATATGCAGGCATAACACTCATACACATAAAAATACAAATAAATGAACAAATTAATAAGTAAGAAAATTACAAGTAAATGGCTATAAATAGAAACATTCATCCTGAGTGAGGTAACCAGACTCAGAAAGACAAACATTACATGTTTTCTTTCATAGGTGGAAACCAGCTTTGATATCTTAGATATGCATGTTTCAATTTGAAAATACAGAGAAGTCAGGAAATTAATAAATAGCCATGGGGTGGGTACTTCCTGGGAAGTGATATAGAATGCATTGATATAAAGGGGTAAAAGAAGGATTAAATACAGTAGGAAGGATTAAATTGATTGGAGAATGGTAGAGCAAGGCAGAAGAGTGGCTAAGGGGAAGAATAACCAACACTAGTGGCCTTTGAAAAAGTTATATGGAACCTACTATTATAGAATCTTTTGCAAGTATATACATATACATTATAAAAAGAGATTAAAAGGAGTTACCTTATGCTGGGGGAGGGGGCATTTCCCCTACTAGACACCATAGGTTTAGAAAAACAAAATCCCAGTTCTAGGAATGGACTCCCTCTCATGAAGCTATTGACCAAGGCTGTCACAGACCCTAAACCAATATTGGTCACTGTTTCTACTCTTGATTACCCACCAGATATTCTTAAACATTATGTGGTATTTATTTAAAAGCATTCAGATACAGTGATAGAGTGATGGTTCCGTAGTTAAGAACACTTGCTGCTCTTGCAGAGGACTCAGGTTCATTTCTAAGCCCTCACATGGCACTTCACCACTGCCTGTATCTTCAGGTTCAGGGAATTTAATGTCTTCTTCTGTCTTCCACAAGCACGGGACATGAATGTGGTGCAATATGTATATGAAGACAAACACTCAAATACATAAAATGTAAATAAATTCTAACAAAAACCTGTATGATGAAGTAAACAAGGTTTGTAGAACCTCATTCTCATTTTTAAAAACCTTACAGTTTACAGAAAAAGATATCACTAACAATTAAGAACATTTGAAAAAATTACTAGTGACATGTATTTATTATGTTATTTTCAAGTCTCCCTTGAGAAATAACCCAAAACAGTACAAATTACTAGTCTTGGCAGTTGTAATTGATTTATTGTTAGGTTTATAATACAAATTATGACACTGCTTGTGATTTCAGCAAAAAGGAACTTTTTATTGACTACCATCGGTCACAAAATATGCCTACAAAGAAGCAACTAATCCAAAAACATGTAGATTCATCCTGAAAGTGTATTATTTATACTTTAATGACAAAGTATGCATTCCACATACTGGGCTTTGGGAATATTACGATATTTGTTGTTTTGTCAAAATCTATTAAATTGTTTTAATTTTCCTCTTAAATTCAGGGTTTACATAACATTGTAACTAAAATTTTAAATCAGTATGTTATTATTTTATTTCAGTTAAAATATAATACCACAGTACTAAAGAGGTATCTCAGTGGACCAAGCATTTAAAAATCAAGAATGAGGAATGGAACTTGAATCTCCAAAATCCATAAATGTCAGGTGAGCATGGCTGCCCACCCATAATTCCAGCACTTGAAAGATAGAGATAGGATTCTCTGGAGCTGGCTGGCTCACTATTGTAGCCAGACTGATGACCTCTATGAGAGACCTTGATTCAATTAATATGATGGAGAGCAAGGAAATGAGAAAGACTCCTGATATCAGTTTTTGGTTTCCATATTCATACATACACATGTGCATACACACCAAATATGCACACACACACACACACACACACACACACACACACACACACACAAATGTTAGCATTAAACTGCATGTAAATTAGTGAACTGGTATATGCTATTTCTTTATTATAAGTGAAATGGTTACAGTAATAGCACTACCTAGTGGAGTCATTATGAGATATAAGTAACACAGCTTTGCTTCTGCTTCTCATGTGGTGCTCATTAAATTTTTACTCAGTATCAATATTAGAGTTGCTTCTGGGGTCAAGAATAGTTTATTTTCTGTAATTATCTTAGCATGGAACTCCTCCCATGGGAGAAACTATTTTACTTCTTTGTATTTTTGACTTATCTTAAACTAAGTTACCCTTTGCAAAGCCTTCACAAGGCCCTAAAGATCAGATTGTGTATAACAGGCTTCTTCCAATTTTACATTATTTTTAACCATTTAGCTCATTTATGTGGGAATTTGCTTTTCTGAATTAGAATTTACTATCTTGTGTTTGAGGAGAAAGCACAGCAAGAAGGATAAAACTTTCATTTTGTTTATCTACTTATCTATTTATTTACTATTTATTATGTCAATGTCACGCAACTTACCTTTGTTACAAAATATAGACATTTGGATCTTCTTGAAATCTCTCAGTCTAGAGTTATCTAATGGAACTTTACTTTCCTTCACTCAGAACCCTAGAATTTATACTCAATATTGCAGTTATGTCACAGACATTTTAGTTTTTATATTGGAGAACTCAGAAGATACCAGACTTTTCAAGGAAAGCATGTTATCAAATAGAATAAAAAATATTACCCAATAGAAAAGTCACATGAACAGGTGAATGTGTAGGCCTTTGGGAGATAAATTTGGAATTCATGATTATAGTTCTTTGAAAAATGTAATTTAGGGTCACAAGGAAATCCAAGGAATTTCAAAGATCTGCTTTTCTGGGTATTAGTTTAAGGAAATTTTATGACTTCTTGAATCTGAAAAATGACACTAAGGTCATAAGATCATAATAACAACTTAAAACATATCTTAAAATCCACTGTCAGTTATTATCAGCATCCCAAGACAAAATACAATCATTTCTGTTTCTTCTTAATAAAAATTTATCTAAATCATATTTTGGTTAACTCCTCTATGTTCTTTATGCTTACCTCCATGTATATTTACAGGGCTCAAAAAATAACATGGTTTCACATTAACTGGTTTTAGTTAAGCAGTTTAAATTCTTAATTCCTAATGAGAACTGAGCCAGTGACGCTGCATCACAGGAGTCCTATCATATTTCCTCAAACCATTAACTTCCACTAACCTAGATAAATATTTCAATACTTTCTCTTCTCAATCCTTCAGCTTCATCTTTATTGATAGAGTAAGCTAAAAATAAGGCCAAATGATGAAAGCTCCTTGAAAATGTTTTCCTACAGAGCGACAAGATTAGTAAAATTGTGAAATTTCTCTCAGGATAGGCTTTCATTATAACTAAAAACTTTACTTCAACACAGCTTTAACAACTCTGATTGTCTCAAGGCTACTGGCATTGAAGGATACCATTGCATTTAGTAGAAAAAAATCAGAGTAGGTCATGTTAAAATGCCCAAAATTCGCATTTGTCATCAGATCAGAACAAGAGCTGTTATTATTTTTGTTATCTTTGTTTGTTTTAGGCACTCTATGCAGTTTATAAATCTTATTGCTGAAATTCAGAAGAAGATACTGGCAGTTCTGTTGGAGTTTTGCTACTTTACTTGAAAAATACATTCATGAAAATACTCCAAAATCCTGGAAATTATAACATTAAGAATACAGTTTTTAGAAAAAGATCAAATGACAGACACAGTTTCTACATATACTACTATTCTTCTACTCAAACTTAGACACACACACACACACATATATATATATACATATATATATACATATATATATATTCAGGATCATTTTTCATATTTCCAGTAGTTAAAGAAAACTATGGGATGATAACACTCTGTTATGTAAGGAAGCTTTACTGGTGAGAGTGAGGAATACATTAGTTTTATCTCTACCCTTGTTCTGCTATGTTCTATGATCCTTAGGTCTAGAGGTTCAACTGCAGATGTGTCACGTAGTACTGGGCATCTCTCAAATGTATATTCTCTTATCTGACCAGTTGTGGAATTCTGCAATAGTCTCCATCTGTTGCAAAATAAACCTTCATTGATGAGTGGTGTATGGTCTGTTTGTCTGTGATATAAGGATCCATATTTAGCATATGGTAAGGAATTTTGTTTACCTAGAGATATGAAAGAGATAGGGTTTTCTCTAGGATATATATCCTCTCGTGCCATGTGTATTTGAGTTTACAGTGTTACCCATGAGTTCACTCCCACTGAGATAGTTTAAATCCAATTACATAGCCGTTGATTGCCATTCCCCACCCCCCCACTTCTGGCCCCAGATAACTGTGCTGTTACTGCATCAATAGAGGCATTTTGCTGGGCCTGTCATTAAGGTTATTAGGCTTTAGGGCTGGGTTGGACCATTGATTGTTTTTCTCCCTTGACAATTTTTATATTATCATCTATCATTATCATAGCTGAACTTCAGGTAGAAGGATTCCAGGTCAGTTCCTATTCCATTGCTTCAGGTCCTGTATCTGAATTATGTCCTGTCTTCAGCAGTAGGGTCTTATCTACTATTTCTTGGGGATATCAAGAGATTTGGTAATAGTCTGCTACTTTGGAAGTCTTCTGGAACACTCTTACTAACCACTCAAAGGGAGATCTCTTTAGTTTGGCACTGCCTGTATTCCTTGCCAAGCAACTCCAAGGTATACATATACACCAGTGTTTAGACATATTATATGCATTTCTCATAGGATTTGAGGGGAATTACATTTTCCTCTGGATTTCCTAGCCCCCCAAGATTCATTCATCTCTACACTTTTTCTTCCCATTTGGCCTCCCTCCCCACCTTCCCAGTGCCCACATTATCCCCACTCTCCTCCTAATAGCTCCTGCTTCCCACCTCTCCTGACTTCACTCCCCCACCCCACAAGGTGGCCCCTTGCATGTCTCTCCCTTCTCTCCTCTCTGCCAAATAATTCCACTTTCCCCATCTCCCCCCTGGAAATTTTAAAGAATAAGAAACTGCAGATTGTGTGTCCTTAGTAGGACTTCTTCATTAAAGTTCACCCCATGACTATGATAGCCAGTTTCGCTGGAAAAAGCATTGTGAGTGAACACTTATGATTATTTAGAACTTGGAACAATTGGCTCTGTGCTCTTCATGTTTATATAATGTGCACTGAAAAGTGGACTATAATTCTGATACTTTTTTTCATATATGAACTTTTTTCTTGCAGTTTCAGTATTCTCTTTATTCTGCACGTTTTGTGTTTTTACTGTGGCATATCATGGGTAGTTTCTGTTCTGGTCATTTTTATTTCATATTCTCTGAGCTTCTTTTGTCTACATGGATATGTCTTTCCTTAATTTAGGGACATTTTCTACTGTAACCCTGTGGAAGTACTTGTCAATGCCATTGACCTGATTCTTGTCCTTTATGTATATGATGCATAAATTTGGCCTTTTAATGGTGCCTCCTAATTGGCTAGTTCCTCCAAGGGGTGGGGCCTGCTGTGGAGCATGGACTACTGAGAGGCTGCTGGGAGCCATCTTGGGACTGAAGCCATGAGCCACAGGTAGCACGTGTGGCTTGGGGAAAGTGCAGCCGAGCAGCAGCTCAAGGAAAGAATGACTTGACTCTTATGGACCTGGGGTGAGATTGCTGGCCCTGGAGGCATGAGCAAATGCTAGCAGTGACTATGGGTATGGCATTGGGCTCTGAGCCACGGTGTGGGGCTAGGCACTGTGTATTCGTTCCTTTGTAAGTTAATAAATGCACATAAAGATATGATATATGGTTTGTTTGATAGTGCCGGAGACCCAGAGGGAAGTCGACTGAAAAAAATGGCATAGTCTGGCTGGATAAAGGAACCACAGCCTTGGGGATGTGGGTCTCAGAAAGCAGTGTTGTTCCCACTGCCCCTGCGGCGGGTCAGCTGGGCTATGAATCACAAATCCAGGAGAGAAGCCAATCAAAACCCATATTCTTAATGGGGTTAGGGATAGTCATATGGGTTATAAAATGAATTATAAAATCTGTAACTAAAAAGAGGCCAGCCATGCAGAAGCATGGGCCACAGCTATGTTATAAATGTGGCGATATGTTGCAGGTGTGTGAATATTTGTTAAAGGTTATCCAAAGGCTAGAAAATCTCTTATCTCCTCTGGACCCAGATGGAGTGCCCAGAGAAAGATTGTGGTCACTTTGCATAATAAAAGATGTACCATGGGCAGGGAATGCTGAAAGGCTGCACTGGCAGACCCAGCTGCAGAGCTGGAGAGAGAAAAAAAGCAGGACATGTTGACTTGTGTAAGGTCCAAGGACTCACAGGAAAAGACAGATAATAGTAAAAAGAAAAAAAAAAATTAGCTAACTGTGCTGTTGCTAGGAAATATTCCATGCTAGAACTGTTAAAACTAGGAAAAACTTACAAGCAAGCAAGCAGAGAGCCCCTGGCCACTTGGCTTGTGAGAGTATGGGGCACGGGAGCAAATGACATCAGTCTAAGTCCTTCAGAAGCTTCACAGCTGAGTTATATAACCACCCACCCATCCTTGCACTATAGGCTGTTCAACCTATGCCAATGCATGGGGGAGCTGTCTTTAATAGGGTGGCTGGTTGAAGGCATTAACATTACATGGTTGTCTCCAAGGGAGACTAACATGATTAGCAGGGGCTGGAGGACCATAAAGGAGGGGTAAGTATTACTGAGAAAACTAGGTATGAGAAAAGCAATATATGATGTCTACTTCACTGGGTCAGATAAGACTGTGTTCACCAGAGATATGAAAGAAAGCTTAATTCAACTAGGACCTTGAGAATAGTATGGGGCTTTAATGGTTTTACTAAGCCTTTTGATGGGACAGAATTTGTGTAAAGTGAGAGAGGCTTTGGCAAATCTGAATGATTCTGATCAGCATGTAAAATGTGTCTGTAAAATAACAGAACACTCTATAAGAGATATAAAAAAGACTAGACAGAAGAAATGGTCCACTTGGGTTACTTGAAGACAAATGTGGCAGACTAAAGCCCAAATCCCCAGAGAAAAAATTGATAGAAAACCAAATTCGGTACTAAGGCATTTCTGGAAGGTTTTAAAACCAGAACAGTTTACAAAGGACATTCGAAGGATAACAACTGTACAAGGGGTTGTTAAGAATACACAAGGATTAAATAAGACGCATTCCTCTTCTGATAAAGGTTATACTAGGGGTGGAAGCAGATTTCCCCACCAAGTTCTCCCCCAGCCACCTGGTGTGGTTAGTGGGAAGATCACAGATATGTCTACAGTCAGGAGGTAGACCCAGACCCTGTCTGACTCAGGGAACCAACAAGTACAGCAGGTACAGGAGAAGTTCCCTGCCTCCTTAGCCCAGTGCATGTTCAGGCAACTGGAGCCAACACCTGTAAGTGTATCAAGAATAAAAGATCCCAAAGGGATAACTAAAAATGGTAAAGAGCTAATCAAATTAATGCCTTGTACCCATGCTATGGTACCTAACAAGGATCTATGGAGAAAACAGTTAATATGAATGGACAAAACTTTTCATGCTGTGTGAGACTGTCTGTGATTTATTTAATATATAATGTTAACCTTCCTTCAAGTGTTTTACAGATATGAAATCCATTTGAAAGATACCCGAGGAAGCAAAGGCCAGCTATAGCTTTAAGATTCTTGGGAGTTTTATGTAGGTTGGGTAAGATGAGGACAGAGACTCCCAAACTACACAGATCTTAAGAAAACCTACAGTAACAGGGGTGGGTTGCCCCCCACCCCATGAGCTGTTGGTCAGAGAGAGATCCTAGAGGCCCTCCAATTCACCAAGGTTACCATTAATGTTGGTTGTACACTAGAAAGGTCGGTAAGGCCATGTTGCTGAAGACATTGCAAGTTGTGAGGGTGAGAGAAGAAAAGATGGAACTGAGACTAAGCCAAAAAAATTGCATGCCAGTGAATGGATGACATTCATATTGCCAGTAGGCACTATGCAGATGATTGGAGAAGAAAGGATCCCATATAATTCTACTCAACAATGGACTCTGCATGCTGCACACTATGGACATGTCAGGCAAAAACTGCAAGTGCAATAATGGCTCAACCAACATGTATATAACTGTCAAGTTTCTAATTGGATAAGGCCTGCTCCTAGGGGTGGAACACACATCTGGTGCTGTAGGCCAGGCCAACGCCTTGTGTCGAGAAAGGCAACAGGCCCTAGTGGAGAAGCCATCATGGGTATACTGTTTAATGAATATAGTATACCTACTGGGATATCTTCTAGGCATCTGTTTTTACATTCATGTTTGTTTAAATGTGTCTACTTCCCTCCTTTTGTCTTTATAGTAGAAGAAACACCACTGAGATAGATCAGTGGCCATGGCCTAAAAATGACTAATGGGCAGGCCCACAAAGCCACTATCTTGCCATGATACAAGAGAGATTACCTTACATCTGTCACCCGCTCCAAGTCTCAGGGACCTTAGCAGAAGATAGATGGGAAGATTGTAGGAGCAGAGGAAAGGGCTGGAGTGTCTCACAATTGGCTAGTTCCTCCAAGGGGCGGGGCCTACAGTGGAGCATGGACTACTGAGGGGCTGCTGGGAGCCATCAAGGGACAGAAGCCACTACCACATGCATGGTGTGGAGAACACACAGCCAAGTAGCAGCTCAAGGACAGAATTGCCTGACTCTTCTGGACCTGCGGCAAGATCGCTGGCTCTGGAAGCATGAGCAAATGATAGCAGGGGCTAGAAACTGGGTACTCATTCCTTTGTAAGTTAAAAAATGCACATAAAGATATGTTATATGATTTTCTTGATAGAGCAGGAGACCCAGAGGGAACTCAGGTGACAAAACGTGTCATATATTTCCTGCATATTCCTGTAGTTTTAAAAATCATATCCTTTGCTTTCATGCCAGTTCTTCAACTTCAGTCTTGGTATTCTGTTTTCCATTTTATTAATTCTGTTGGTGAGGCTTTTTTCTATCTTTCAAATAGGTCTATTGAGTTTTAAAATTCTTCATTTCAGTCTGAGATTTTTTTCAATATTTGTATCTCTTGTGAATTCTCTTTTCAAATTCTGAATTTCTTTGTCATATCATTCATCCATATATTTATATTTTATTGAGCATCTGTCAGGCATGCTGCTTGTATTCTCTGATTTGCACATGTGCACGTATGTATGTATGTGTCTGTGTGTGTGTGTATTTTAAATTCATTCATTGAGTACTTTAATCATGTTTATGATTGTTCTTTTAAATTCTGTGTCCTGGGTTTCTTATAAGTAGTTCACTTTATAGAACCCTGCTACAGAACTGGTGGGGTTATAGTGGGAACAAATTTTTGTTTCATATTATTTATATTATTTGGTTTTTTCCTTTGTGATAGGATCATATGGATTTCTTTTGTGATTGATATGATATTCAAGTGTACCTTTTTTGAGTTTAAGTTTGATTCCATTTATATTGTTGATGTAGCTTGGTTGCTGTCTGGTCAGGTATGAGTGGTCTCATAAGTATGAGTGGTACCCATTAGGTATGAGTGCTTCAGATTCTCTCTTTTAAATTTTTTTCTTAGAAGGACAAGATGGATCCAGATGAAGCCAGGAGATTTCTATCAGGGTGAATGAACCTAGACCCATGTTGAGGTGATGGACAGCTGGACAGGTTCTAACAAGCTAAGCACAGAAAGTGTGAGCCGTGGAACCTGTGTCCCAAGGAACCTGGTTCTTCTGAGGGGCAGGACTTGCTGTGAAGACTTGCTTGCAGAGAGTTAGCTACAGAGGGAGGGGCTTTTGGTGCCACCTTGGAACTGAAGCAGAGCAAGGCCCGGGGTCTCATCATGTTGATGAGAGAGGGGACACTTACCAACTTGGGGTGAGACTGAAAGCTCATTAG
This sequence comes from Nannospalax galili, assembly GCF_000622305.1. Taxonomy (NCBI): domain Eukaryota; kingdom Metazoa; phylum Chordata; class Mammalia; order Rodentia; family Spalacidae; genus Nannospalax; species Nannospalax galili. Next base: position 1,890,766 of record NW_008360303.1, read on the forward strand.
GTATGGGCAAAAGTTAACAGAGACTGTGGGCAGGGCACAGAAGAGATCTGGAACAGCGGGCCACTGACCCACAGAGTGGAATGGGACACCCAGTGTTTGCCTTTTGTGGAGTGCTGGGTGTTTGCCTTTGTAAGTCAGTCTATTCCCCCTACCCAGGATATAAACTATGAAAAATTCAGATAAAGATGTGCTATGTAGTTAGTCTAATAGCACCAGGAAAAAGGGACCCTAAGAGAACTCAGGTGAAAGAGCCCTAGGTGTTGACCTAGTAGGGTGATCACTGGCAGCCTCAACAGGAAGGGTCTAAGGACCAAGAAAGAAATGAAAAGTATGGGCTGGCTCTTACTGGCTACCCTGTGCTCAACCTGCTTTCTTATAAAACAGGTCAACCTTCCTGAGGTGGCACTGCCCACAATGGGCTGGGCCCTCCCACATCTCTCAACAATCAAGAAAATGCCCCACAGACATGGCCACAGACTGGCCACAGTCCAGTCCAAAGAGGAAATTCCCCAGTTGATACCCCCTTTACCCAGGGGTGTCAAGTTGACATCTAAAACTATCCAGCAAAAGTGCTCTTATGTAAAAAGAAGCCAAAAACATGGATATGGAATTATCTTGGTATCAGGGTACATAGTCCTTTATGTATATGCCCAGGAATGGTAGCATTGATTTCCATAGTGGCTACACTACTACTTTAAAGTTCTACCAACAGTGGATATTTCTTCTTCCCCCACATCCTTGACATTTGTTGTCATTGGTTTTCTTCATGCTAGTCATTCTATCTGTGGCTGGGTCCAGAAGCACTGCACTAAGAGGCAGGATTCTAGTCAGTAAAAAGTCACTACCTCATTAACAGACTAGGTATTCCACCCATCTATTTAGCATAGCTTAAGTTGAACCTGCCTCTCTAGGGGTGGTCCTACAGTTGACCAGTGAAACTGGAAAGGGTCTTCCAAGAGATAGACTAGAGATTTAATAGTCTTTACCAGTTAAACTTACAGGGCAATTTGCTACTCTAAAAACAGAATGCAGTGTAATAAAGTATTAAAGGGAATAATGGGACAAGAAGGGTTAATTAAGGTGAGAATGTGATGTCAGAAAGAATGGGAGGCATAACAAACACTAAAAAGATTTTGACAAGGTCATATGGAAAACCATATGAAAAACTGACATTGTATAAACTTCCTAAAATATATAAATCACACACACACACATATGGAGAGAGAGAGAGAGAGAGAGAGAGAGAGAGAGAGAGAGAGAGAGAGGAGGGGGGATTAAATGGAATTTCAGGGCTGGTGCATATATTAACTCACGGTTTTTGACAGCATATAAAGATCTGTGCAAATTCAAAACCCTATCAAGGAGAGGAGGGATGGGCACAATGTCCCACCCCAAGCTGAGGCACTATTGGCAACTGATAACCACTATGAGAAGGAGAGTCAGTTTTCCTTAAGAGTATGGCCCCTGATAAACTGACTAAGCTCCAGTGACTGGTCACACTCCTAAGAGTATACAGGCATCAATGATTGGACTTGATGTGTTTGAAGAAAACAAAAATGACACAAAGTTAGATGGGTACAGAAGGGGTGATGGAAATTTTTAATAATAAGAAAAAAAATGAGGGCTTAAGATTTTTAAAGCTGTTTATACTTTCTACTTATACTTTCTACTGACTAACCATGAAGCACAATTTTGCCCATATAGAATCTGATTTTCATTTCGTACTATCGGTGGAATTCATTCTTCTCAATTTTTTTCTTTTTAATCATTCATTGTGGAGTCAAATGCAATAGGGGCCTTTCCAGTGCACACCCTGCTCGAAAGCTAAAGATCACTGACTGCTCTGGAGAGTCAGGAACATTAATTTCTGTGATAGTACTAGTGACAATTAGAAGCATGCCCAATGGGGGGAAAAAAGCATATCATACCATGTCTGAAACATACATCACAAGAATGGACACTTCAGAACCTGACGCCAAGTCTCAGGAGGAAGTTATTTAAAGCTTTCATGGTTTTTCCACAGATACGATCAACACAGGTCAGGCTGTCCTCTATTGTTATCAAGGACAGGAGGGGCAGTTTAGGCAGACCCAGCTGCATAGAAGTTACTAAAACTTAATTTGCTTGTAGAAATGCTCTACAACTAGCACTAGAAGTGAATGAAAGAGTCATCACATCATATTATAACAACCTAAAATTTATCAATTATCAATGTAAGTGACATATATTTAGAAAGTACAAACAGCATGTAATTCTGGAAAAACATTAAATAAACAAATCTATGTTCAGTGGTTTAAACATTTCCAGTTATTTTCAATTTGGACATTATAACCACAAATTACTCTCACATAGCCATTAAAGCCTAACAAGCTATACAGGTTAGCAGTTCAAAGGAACAGAAGAATGGTAATCTGTTGTTTTACTTCAGAATACTAAATTTATATAATTATGGCAAAGTCGTTTTTTAAAAATCCAATTTTGTGAATTTTCTTGATGACCCAAAGGTTTTTTGTGTGGAATTACTAGAAGGAAATGGCAAATCCTTCAAGACAGCAGCAAAGGCCATTTTTGTTTGGTATTTGTTTTAGAAAAGCTTTTATTTTGGCTTACAGTTCCAGATCGATACAGTCCACCATGGTGAGAAGACGTAGCAACCAGGAGGAAAAGCAGGGAAGCCAGAACAGGAAACTGGCTAATCACATTTTCATTCTTACACCAAAAGTATTTATATAACCCCAGAAATACAGAAAACATAAACTAGGAACTATCTCTACATAAAATGAAAAATTCAACAACGTTACGTGACTGGCTACAGAATGGGGGGTGGGTGGAATAAAGCTGTGCATCTCGTGAAACTAAGAGTCATGCAAACAAATAATGAAATGGAAAACTGGACAATAATCTGAATACATATTTATCAAAAGAAGAAATACTAATTGTGAACAAATGTAAAAATGTTCATCATGATTAGACTCGTGAATAAAAATCAAAACTCATTAATCAGAATGGCCATAATCAAAAAAATAAATCCATTAGTGAAGATGAAAAAGCTACCACAGATTGATGGTGAGAATTGAGGCTAGTACAGTCCTTTGGGAGAATAGTGTGGAATTTCCAATGAAAACCAACAGATCTACAGCACAATTCAGCTTTTCTGTTTCTCAATGTATATCCAAAGGGAAAGAATTCAGTGTATCAGAATTGTTTTCACTCTCATGTATATCACTGCACTAATGACAATAGCTATGGTAATGAATCACATTTGTGTCCATCCATGATAAATGGATGGAGACAGTATAGTAGGTACACACAATGGAATTGTTCAGTTACAAAATGATAAAATTCAGTTATTTGCAGCAAAATGTGTGGAACTCAAGGATATGTTAAATGAAATAAGGCAGAAACAGCTAAATGTGGCTTTCATGTCTCACTTTTAAATATTATATCTTTATCTTTTCACTTTCTAATATATCTTTCATATAGAGAAGGCAAATAGTTTATTTGAAAGTAAGTGGTAATTATTAGAAGCCAAAATGGAAAACATAGGTTGAGGGAATAGATGAAGTTTGGATAAGTTATCAAAGTACAACTAGATAGCAGCAATAAGTTTAAATGTCCTATAACAGAAGAAAGTAATATAGTTAACAACCCTTTTCAGAAAACAAAAAAGTGATTAGGACACAAATTCTAATCACTCTGGTTTTATTACCTCACAAAATTTAAATGAATGACATGATATCTACCTTACAAATGTATACTATCATTATATGTTAATTAAAAAGGAAAATTAAAAAAAAATTACATATCATGTAATCCCATTATATTTTCAGTAATTTCCAGAGTTAAGAGGTATAACATGACAACCAAAAAGATACAGAATAAGGGAGGAAACCAGGAAGATGGTATATGTTAGGTTTTAGAATATTTTGTTATTTCAAAATGAACTAGAAATTGTATTATCTATATTATTTTTCACAGCACTTTTGAGAATGAAGATTTTCAGTGCTTCATGCATTATAGCATTATATTATGGCAAATTGTCATAATTACTCTTTGGATAGTATATACATACCAAATTCTGCCAGTAGTAATCTACACAGGTTGTTACTGTATATGTCAAAAAGCTCAAATTTGGTTTTTAACTCTTCCATACTTATGATAACAAGTATTTTGAGACTTAGTATAGTTTCTCTGCCCTAGGTCTGGAATCAACCACATTCAAAATCCCTTTGTTTCTAGATATATATTTCTATGTAAGATAAGTATTTTCATGCAATAATATTTTATTACTCTAAGGAACATTGCTGGGAATTCAGGCAGGGCATTATGTTGACAGCTTATAACTGTACAAAAAATACTCTCACATCACTTAATGTCAGGGAAGGTTCTGAATAAGCTAGGATTCAAATATCAGACATTTGGAATCCAGAGACTTCATTTCTGTCATTGATGCTTAAGCCTATTTGGGGCTGCAAATTGCAGAACTTCTGTGTATGAATTAACCTTCCATAGAATAACAACCACCTTCCAAGGTAGAGCCCAGAGAAAGTTAATTTCAAGAGAGCAAGACAGAGAACACTGTCCATTGTGCAGAACTATAATGAAATAAACAAGCTGTCCTAGTTTCTATTGCTGTTCAAAATCAATTTGGAAATGGTTTAGTTTATCTTACATTTTGATCATCACTGAAGGAAATTAGGACAGGAATTCAGGACAGGAACCTGGAGGCAGGAGCTGAAGCATAGAACATGGAGGAACACTGGTTGTTGCCTTAATTCTCTCATCCATATTCAGCCTGTCTCAGTGTCATATGAAGTCCATGGAGGCCAAATGAATGCATTAGATTCCTTGGAACTGTAGATATGATATGGATTGTTGTTAGCCCCCTTGTGATGCTGGGAATTAATCCAGGTCCTCTGAAAGAGCAGCTACTGCTCTTAACCAATGAGTCATCTTTCGAGTCATCAGCCTGATTTCTTGTAAAACACAGAATCACCTGCCCAGGGGTGGCTCTGCCCATAGTGGGCTAGTCCTTCCCACATTACTCAACAATCAAGAAAATGTCCCATAGACATGGCCACAGGCCAGTTCAAGTTGACAACTAAAGCTATCTGTGACACAACCATAAGATAAGTGCATTGTTTTACAAAGAGACCAATTAATTCCTAACTTACCTCCACGGTTCTGATGCTAGAACTCCTCCCTCTTTAATTCTTAATGGAATAGTGGTGAATTCACATTTCAGAGAGTAAGATGGGATGGTGTACAGTGGCCATCATTTAAAAATAAATTTGGGCATACAGCAAAGAGCTGGTGACTCTGGATGGTTCTGGTCTGTATGTTCTGACAAGAGGTTAAAATATCAGAAGAGTCCCTATGGTTGTATAAAGTAGTAATAATGTCTTTCATATTTGTGTGCATCTCTAATTATTTCAGGCCTAGTTCCAAGCACTTTCTATGAAAGCTGGAAAACTTATATCTTTGAGATTAGACAATGGAAATGAAAACAGTCATCTTCCCATGGTCAAAGGCAATAAAATGGACCAACATGCTCCAACACTACACCTAGCAGCTTCAGAAGGGCTCACTTTGCTAGAGTGACTTTCCCAATTTTTTATCTCTGTGGATATGAGCAAAGACACCAGGTTAAAAAAAAAATCCCTCTTAACTACTAATAGGCCTATCTTTCTGATGAACTTTCAAGATCACTGTGGCCTCAAGGAATGTAAAGCTGAACTTAATACTTTGGTGATTGACAAAACGGTATCCAATGTGCCAGTCCTTATCTTGGGAAACATTTGCACGACAGTAATAAGTAACAGTGATATAGTGAAGAAAAACCTTGTGAGCTATTTGGCTTTGTGAAAGAAAACAGAAGGAAGAGAAATGTGACTGAAGGACCTGAATGCTGGCAGTGTGGGAAGTGTGTTCACAAAGCAAGACCATGGCCAGGGTTTCTGCTGCTTTCCCAGTATGCTGACGTATGTTTAGGTGCTGAGAATGAAAGAGTTTAACTTCCCTGGCCTTAACGTATTTACAGTTTCTTTGTGAAAAATTTTAGTAGAACAAGAGAAGCCATCCAAACATGAATGGCATGAAGAAATCAAAAGTCTTTGTCAGTAATGATCACCCAGTTGATGACCTGTGCTCCTCTCCACACTGCTCACGTGCTGGTATAGGTCAATATCCTGGGACAGAGAGTAGGAAGGATTTACCATGTTAATCTGTGTGTCAAGAGTCTCTGAGAACAAAAGCACATCTCACAACTCTGCAAATGCAAGAGCCTTGAAAGGAAAGATTCTACTGTTAAAGTAGTTTAAAATATAATTGATATGCCTCTTCTAACTTTTTGTGTTAACAACTTGCTTCATACGAAGCTCTGTTTTTTTCCTTTCCCCAGAAACCAGTAGATACTCCTTAATACTGCACAACATTATGAACATATAACACATTTGAGTGCAGATCTCCATTGGGTAGACTTAGTAGCTGAGATTACAAATTCACGAGAAGAGCCCCTGTCTCTGTAACCGTTTTCCAGATGTGCCATGAGGAGGGGCACAGAAAACTATGGAAGCAGCAGAATCCTGGCCTGGAGTGGCAAGTCTGAACTCTGGCAAGCAGGGTTCATTCCTTATAGTGGAGCAGGTAGCAGTGTCCCGTCTGGATAAAAATACATTTTCGGGTTTTGTGATGCTTTGCTTTCTTACTGTCGTGAAATTCTATTCTCTCTACAGCATCTTTCTTTTCCACTTATAAAAAGTGACATTCTCCTCATGAACGACTTGAGACCATCTCTTTGATAGCCAAAAGCTTCAGGTCAATCTATTCAGTTTTGTGTAATTTATGAGGAAAATATTCTGAGCAGGAGCACACAGGGCAAAGTTGACAGCTTAAGGGATCTTAGTTCTGTAAGTAGGAAAACTATCTGATATCGTGGCACTTGTGTAAGCTTAGAAACACTTTCTCACTGGGCTTTAAAATTTTCTACTTGAAAAATAAATGTTTTGTCTTATGTTATTTTTGCCTTACTTTTTTTCAGTTTTATTAATGCTTAAAGTAAAATAATAATAATAATAATAATGACAGTGGTGGGTTTATCATTTTTTTTTTTTTTTTGGTCTTTTTGAGACAGGGTC
>NW_008360303.1:1898138-1913386 GCF_000622305.1 Nannospalax galili
ATACATTTTCGGGTTTTGTGATGCTTTGCTTTCTTACTGTCGTGAAATTCTATTCTCTCTACAGCATCTTTCTTTTCCACTTATAAAAAGTGACATTCTCCTCATGAACGACTTGAGACCATCTCTTTGATAGCCAAAAGCTTCAGGTCAATCTATTCAGTTTTGTGTAATTTATGAGGAAAATATTCTGAGCAGGAGCACACAGGGCAAAGTTGACAGCTTAAGGGATCTTAGTTCTGTAAGTAGGAAAACTATCTGATATCGTGGCACTTGTGTAAGCTTAGAAACACTTTCTCACTGGGCTTTAAAATTTTCTACTTGAAAAATAAATGTTTTGTCTTATGTTATTTTTGCCTTACTTTTTTTCAGTTTTATTAATGCTTAAAGTAAAATAATAATAATAATAATAATGACAGTGGTGGCTTTATCATTTTTTTTTTTTTTTTGGTCTTTTTGAGACAGGGTCTCCCTGTAGCCCCAGCTGTCCTGAACTCAAAGAGATCTACCTGCTTTTATCTGCCTAGTGCCGGGATTAAAGGCATGTACCACCACGCCCGGCTTTTTTCATCTTTTTTAAGAAATTGCCTCTGGGGGCTGGAGAGATGGCTCAGTGGTTAAGAGCACTGACTGCTCTTACAGAGGACCAGGGTTCGATTCCCAGCATCCACATGGTGGCTAAGTGTTGTAGAAAATCTTGTGACTGATTTTGCCTTTTGCCTTACATACCTATCATGCTGGAATGCAGTGCTTCCTGTTTCTTATCAGAGAGAAAAATATATAAGTCACATGGTTTCCAGGAATCTGAAACTTAGAGAAACTGAAACTTATCATGCTAATAGGGCATCTGGCCTGCTAGATTATAATAGGATACTAGTCTGCCATGCTAATAAGGGATCCCATATGCTGTGTTATGATTGGATTATTACGCCTATATAAGCCCGTACTTTCCTGCAATAAAGCAGATCTGTGTCACTGAACCTGGTCTCCTATGTCTGAATGTAGCATCTCACCAGCCCTGGGGTCTGGACCAGACAACTGACCGGAGGAACTGAGAGAGCAGGAGAGCCAACCATTGCCAGAGGAGAGCAGCCACAGTCGGCAACCACAGCTACGAACCATCCTCAACTCCAGTTCCAGGGGAATCCAAAACCCTCTTCTGACCTCTGTGGTATTGCACAATATGGGTGCACTCACATACATGCAGACAATACACTCATACACATAAAATAATAAATAAAATATATAGAAAAAAAGAAATTGCCTCTTTTATAAATATATTTTATTTGTTATTTTTATTTTTATGTGCCTCAGTGTATTTCCTGGATTTATGTAAGTGCACCCATGTTGTACAATATCCATGGAGATCAGAAGAGGGTGTCAGATCCCCTGGAACTGGAGTTATGGGTGGTTGTTACCCACCATACGTGCTGGGAACTGAACCTTGGTCATTGGTAAGAATAGTCAGTGCTCTTATATGCTGAGCCATCTTTCAAGCCCCAAGCCTTTCTCTTTTTCAGATAAATGGAGAAAACAAACTCCAGACATTTTGTGAGATTTCAGGGGCAGCCCCACTGCTTACCATGAGTACAGGCTGAGGAGACAGCATGGCATCCTCAGAAACACAAATGAACGGCATTCTCTTGGGGCCAAGTGTGGGATTGGGCTTCTGTGATCTTAACTTACATCCTTCCCTTGTAGTAAAGCATGAAAAGATACAAAATGGTCTTAAGATGGAGTGGGCATAGTTATTTACTTATTCCCCTTTAATAAAAAGATAAGAGGCAAGCTCTTGAAAAAAGAAAATTGAAATGATGATGTTTCTTTCCAGAGGAATCTTGCATCCAATGAGGGGGCAGGTAAAGGAGATAGCACATTCCTTTTGTGTGTGGGAACCTTCTGGCAGTTGAATTTGTCATTGCTAGCATTGACTACTGATAGATTAGGACATGCTGTTGTGCTGCAGGTTCCAAATGGACTGACTAGGTGATGCCCATTTGGGAAGTGCTTGCACTCCTTTCACAGGGAGGATATTGAACTAAGACAAAATTATACATGAGTGAGGTGGCTGAGGGGGAGACAGTGAAAAACAGGGGAATGAATGACAGGGATGAAGCTACTTCTGAGTCTGTTTACTAACGTAAAGAAAGATAAATCTGCACAATTTCCCCTTTTTAAATAAATAATGTAGACATTACTACTCCAATTAAGAAACAGTGTAGACATAGAATTTATTTGGAAAGCTTTTAGATTTGGAACTTGCCTTGGATATAAAATAAGAAAAATTTGAATATATAAGTGTGTATCAAAGAAGCTGGGCATGGTTGCTCAAACCTTTATTTCCAGCAATTGAGAGGCAGAGGCAGGAGGATCTCTGTAAGATCAAGGTCAGTCTGGTCTCCATAGAGAATTCCATGTCACCTGAGGCTGCAAGTAGACCCTGACTCAATTCTCTTCTTCCTGTAAAAAGAAGCAAGTAGCATCATGAAGTACAGGCTCTAGTGAGATTCTATAGGGAAGAAACTGACAATGAGAATAGAATACTAGTACCAATGTGGTAGGACCACTGCAGGGCTATGGGAATTAAGTGACAAGAGTGAAAAGATAGTGAATATAGTATAGCATAGAAGGCTTACTTCTGATGATGACTGAATGGAAATGACAAAAATAAAAAAAATATTAAAACTAACAGTAAGTTTCACTGCATGTGGAGTGGCAGAGGTGAGAGACAGACAGTTTTGGTCAAAATACAATCAACTATTTCTTCATTTACTAAAATATAAGCCTCCTTAATCTCGACTCTTCACTACATTTTAAAAACTTATAAATCTCTCCCTACCAAATGCAATTTCTTACTGTATGCTAAATATGGATCCTTATATTTATGAACAATCTATCAATCACCACTCATCTAAGATGCCTCATCTTGTAACAGATGGAGACTATTATAGAATTCTATAACTGATCACACACAGACAACAAGCATCTGTGAGATGCTCAGCCCTAAGTGGCACATTTGCTATGTAACCTCTACACCTAAAGTTCACAGAGCATAACAGAACAGGGGGTAAAGAAAATACTAATGCATCTCTCAAATCTCATCAGCAAAGCTTTCCCTTGAAAGAGAGGGTGATGAATGAAGGAAGGCCACAACTAACCAAAATGTAGAGAGTAAGAGACTGAAGAGTGTGTGTCCCTGGATAAGAATCATATTAAAACTCACTCACCCATGGCTCAAGGACCATTCCAAAAGAGGAACTGGAAAGATTCTAAGAACAGGGAGTGGTGCATGACTATAAGGAAGCAGCATTCTCCAGGTTTCTGGGAACTTGCTCATATGAATTTACAGCAATGGTGACAACATGGGCAAGATCCACGCAAACTCAGAGAAAACCCAGTATACATCTGGGGAAATGGGCAGGAGGCCTGAACCTGAGCCGAGGAACTACTGGCAGCTGATCACTGCTGGGTGAAGATCAAGCTGATCCTTGATCTTCTTTAAAGGAGTGAGGCTAGCTAGGCTGACCAGGCTCCAATAGATGAAATCACACCAAGGGATTTCAAACTGGTCTCAAGAGATCTTAACATATATGACAGAAGGCAAGAAATCGTGTGGACAGGTTATGGGGTGGTGGTACAGATACAGGAGAGGACTGATTATGATTAAAATTTATTCTATGACGTGCACACAAATCCAATAGAAGTATATAATAAAAACCGATAAACCTGGGGCTGGAGAGATGGCTTAACGGTTAAGAACACTGATTGTTCTTGCAGAAGACCCAGGTTTGATTCCCAGCACCTACATGGCAGCTAACAACTGTCTGTAACTCCAGTCCCAGGGGATCCAACAGCACCTTCTGACCTCTGGGGCATTGCAAGACATGGGTGCACTTACTTACATGCAGGCAATACATACATACACATAAAATAAAAATAATAAAAATAAAAAATAAAATGATAAACCTGGTCATCTTAATGTAACATTTAAATACTTTTCATAGGTGTCTGTAATTTTTATGTTGTCTATATGCATACACATATCTACATAGTTCAGTGTCACAAACATCTCTTCTTCCAGAAGAGAGCTTTTTCATACTTTGAGTTCCTGAAGAGTCTCCAGAAAACAAAAAACAAAAAACAAAACAAACAAAAAAAAAAACAGGCCAGGAAATTTTCTCAGATTGCACCCAACAGAAACACTTTCATTAGTCAAGTGGGAAGGGGCAAGCTCACCCTGGCTTTGTCCTCTCTAAGGCCCCCATGGGTCCAGACTTCTGCAACATTCTTATCAACTTGCAATGCTGCATAGACAATATTGTTTTGCACATTTGTTCTCTCTGTCGAATTCCAAGGCATACCAGAGTTGCTTACATTTTCTAGTCTTGTATAAGATGGGTCTCCAGACATGAAACCATCTAAAATATTATCTGTGAAAGTTAAAAATTACACACTTATTGTGTCCCCATTTTACAGCATGTCCTTTATTATCCTCTGCTCACACTAAAAACATTTCTTGTTCATATAACTTAAAATTTTGTGTCTTGAATTATGAAAAAGACAGTAAATCTATATTTTGGAACACAGCTTCAGGATTAAGATTCAGTTAGAGATAGTATTTTCTAAGTGGGAATAATTCATGATATATATTTACATCATAAATCAGTGTTGCAGAGACTCTCAGTACAGACCTCAGAGAATGGTAACAGGGAGCGTATCATTCATATTTTACCCTGGAGAATTTCTAGTGCTTGAAATTTTGCATGGAGAATATGTAACATAATATTTCTTTAATTTTTTTATATAATAACAAGACACGGTCTCAACAGGGTCTTTTAATTGGGACAATTCATGTATTTTTTTCTCTAAATTAGTTTTGTTAGCCACACATTATACAGACAAAAATATTGCTGCCTACAATATGTGAGGTTCTGAGAAATTTTTAGTGAGTGTGTTACATGTATTTTATCTTAGGGTGAAATTTATAGACCATTTAAGCAAGAATTTTATTTGAGAAATATAGGCTCTCAAATAACACTTGAATTTTAAGAATATAATTTATGGCATCTCATGTGTAATTATTGTTATATTTTACCCATGTGTTGATTTGTTCTTTCAACAATTCATATGTCATTTTACAGATCCTTCACTGAAGTGTGCAGAGACCCTCCATCAATTAGAAATATTAGTTTTTTTTTCTGATGAATTCCTCTAGGATCAACAGAACTTTATCATTTCCAGTCCTTCCATGAACTCCAGGACACAAAAGACACAGCATGCAGGATTTAATAGACTAATCAAGATATTTATCTAAGTTTGTTTTATGAATCTAGTAATAACGTAGATTATTTTAATTTATTATGGACTTTCTATTTAAGAATAATATATATTTATCCTTAATAAAAAGTCCTCTCTATAAGGTAAGCCAGAATAACTAATTACAATGGTATTAATATATGAGATTAAATCACAATACAGTTATTTTAGCAATACACTCCATTTAAATTTGGAAAACTGGTAACACATAATTGTATATGCCACAATTGTATTGATGTTCAATAGGTCCTCAAGGTTAGCTTAGGGAGTCCAAAAAGATATTTAACCACTCAACAGAGTTAATGTTTTGATGACAATATCTAATCATGAGTTGACATATTCTTAAGACATTTCATGGAGAGAGTTTGGAACAAGTAGTCTAGTTAGGACATTGATATCCAATATAATTATATCTGCCCATAAACCTGGAAGATCCCCTGAAAACTCAGAATCTTTATCTCTTACTTTAATTTTGCCACAAATCCTTGCAGCAAAAGGAGATAAAAATTTGAGATAGATCTTTACACCTGCTAGTTGTCTGTAGGTAAACATTAAAGCAAATAATAGGATCATGAAATGTATTTATCTATATGTGTAATTGAATTAAATGCTTCTTAGATACAGATTTACAACCAATCCATATCTGTATTTTGCTTTCACACCAGTCTTGTACTTGTATCTATAATTGTCCTTGCTTTTTATTTCTGGATGAAATAAAAGTTGAAGATCTGGTGAAAAATGCCAATTACAGCAAAACTTCTTTGATTAAATTTTAATGTAAAAAATAATTAGAACTTTAAAATGCATTTATCGACATTCAATTTCTATTATCTGAAGTCAACTGAAATTTAACCTAGCATAAGTTTCTTCTAGTGGGGTTGCTTGAGGATTAGATTAGACAGGCCTGATTTGTTATTAACATGCAATTTTCATGCAAACTGATAGAAAATAGCTATTTTAAATAAAAAGGTTTTTTTTATTTTGATTTTGTTTACACTCCTGATTACTTTAAGCATGTTTTGCTTGTAAATTGTAAAATCTAACCTGACCTAGAAAGGAAAAGAAATCCCATAAATAAATTAGGCGACTTTGAGTGAACAAGATTCAACCAGTTAGTGTAGGAGGAAGCTGTGGAAGCACTTAACAAATGAAGGTTGTATGGGAGAGATGGGTTAGTGGTTAAAAGCACACACTACTAGAGGACCTGAGTCTACCCAGGATGGGGCAGCTCACAGTCTTCTGTAATCCCAGTTCAAGGAACTCCAACAACTTCTTTTAACACCCACATACATGAGCACATGCCCTCGCATACACACACACACACACACACACACACACACACACACACACATACACACACACACAATTAAATATAAAATAAATCTATAAAAAAGAAGGTACTTTATAGAAACCCTTGCCATATTAATAATGATAAAACATTAATTAACAGTTAACTAAAGTTGCTGATATAAATTTATAAAGTCAACTTCAGTTTTGTCACACTTATCAGTTAGTTTTAATAAATTTCAGACAAGTAGATATGATTTAATATTACTTCTTTATTTTTTAAGCATTCTTTCTTACACTGTGTGGAAATGTCATATCTGGAGAATGAACACATTTGATAAGAGCACATATATTTCTGTAAGTGTGTTGGTCTTTCAAATTGATTGTTAAAATTTAATCATGACCTCCTGGATTTTGGGAGGGCTAAAGTATACAATCTGGGGAAGGCTAGGAAGAGAAGGCATGACCCATGCTGGGTAAAGGCTTTCCAATGTGCATACACTCAGGTCATATGTATACCTCAGCAACCCCTCAGTTATCTCTGTAAGTAAGCTTAGTACAATCTACAGGTTCACTGCACTCTCAATCAAATTTCCAACTCAATTCTTAAGATGCACATGGATGCACAGAAGACCACAAATGGCAAAACAATCTGGAACAGATGGAAAATATATTTGTTAATGCTCTTATGTCTCATAAGTATTTTAAAAATAAGAAAAGGAGAATGTAAAAGATGTTAAAAAGATATGGCAATGGAGATATTTTCCAAAATAGAAGAAAAAAAAAAAGAGAAAGCCTAAGCAAGTGATGAAGGTCTATGTAGGTTTGTTATGATATATAAAGATGAGACAAAAATAATATAGACATAATCTTAAAATTTCAGTGGTCATAATTTAGTCAACTAGTTTAAGGAACAAAATATATATCTAGTCAAGGTTTATCTGAGAATATTTATTTTTTTACACAAGCTTTATCTACATAGCACATGATAAATAAATGTACCAGACTGGTGGAACTAACCTCATTGGATGTTTAACTGCAATGGTTTGAGGCCTATACTAATGTGGTCAGAGGGACTTAAAGGACAGTTTTTGCCCCTTTTGGACTAAGTTCCAGGGGACTATGGAACATCTCTCAATATGTTCTGTAACTGTGGTGAGTCACCTGTCCTCTTGTTCAGGGAGAACATGGAGACCCTACCAGATGGACTTGAACCAGTCTATGAAGATGAGGGTCTACTAAGAGGAAACATCTTATTCATGCTTCCAAGTGAAGCCAGCCACTGTCAAGCAGGACCTTTGACTTATCTTCACATAGATGGAACTGGTAAAGGAAAGGAGCCAGGAGTGCCTCCTTAGCCCATGTGGCCCCTGAGGAACAGATCCTCAAAAGACCTTGAGAGTAAAAATAAATTGATTTATTTGGGCCAACTGTGTGGTCTTAAACGCCAAAAAGGAAAGTATAACCAAAGAGTAGTCATCCGCATATTTCTTTAAGAGTTCAAGGGATTATACTTCCCAGACATTAGGCTTAAGTCTATATAAAAAGTTATTTAGACAATTATTTCTCATTGATGGTTTTGTTTCTAACCAGAAGAGCTGCTCAGATGTAAGACTTCAAGATGTAAGACAACCAGGTATTGTTCTAAAATGATGGATAAATTTGTTTTCTCCCCCTATCTAGAAGCCTTTGAGAGGGAACTGACACTGATTCTAACCACTCCAACAGCTACCAAAATACCTGAAAGGAAATCCTGAATCTCTCACTCTAGAGTCCAGCCTTGGAAGATAAAATATAAATTAGGAGGAACCCAATAGAGGGATGCATTTGGAAGCCGTTGTTAAGAAACTCCAGTGGACTCTCATATGAACATTTGAAAATTTCCCTGTTCTGACTTTTTTCTAGTTCCCTGTCTAGAATTTGTAATGCTAATTACTCTTGCCTTTACTTCTCCTTCACATCTCCTATTCATGATTCAAGGACTTTCTTTTCCCTTTAGAGATAAGAGTTATTCAATTGGGGAGTCCTTAAGATACACCCACTGAAGGGGTACTCCAATTGCCTCACCCTGTGTCCCTGTTCAGCATGGAAGAAGCCAGAGTGGTCTGCATCCCTATTCCCTATTAGGAATTTGGGTAACCTTTTCAGAGGATGGTGTGATAAGAAGAGGAGATAGGAATTGGCTAGGCAGTTAGGGTAAAAACACCCCAAAGAAAAGCAGCCAGTTTCTCGGCTAAAACTCACTATGTCCATGGGCCTCTTAGCAACATACTCTGTTCCAAAGGCCAAAAATGTCAAAAAGTATTTGGGAGCTTGTATCTAATCCTTAGAAGATTTTAGGGTTATCTCTTCAGAGGGGGGATGTTAGAATATCCAAAAGCCCCATAAACATAAAGAAAGAAAGAACAAGAAAGAGTATATGAAGTTATCAAGAAAATGTGATGGGGCGATATGGGAGGAGTTGGAGGTGAGGGAGTGGGCATGGATTTGATCAAAACACCTTATATGCATGTATGAAACTACCAATAAATTATTTATTTAAAAATAATTTAAATATTAAAAAAATTAATCTTTAGGACATTTATCATAAAGACAGGTAAAATTTCTAACCAAAATATTAAGGCAACCAAAAGCCTGCTGTATTATTAGAAGGAGCATTTTCACACAAAGTATCGATTTAATTTTGCTTTCATCTCTTCTGGTCAATTCAGGCAGGAAGCTTTGAGTGCTGTTTAGTATAATTTGGGGCAGTGAATATGAAAGACTTGGGGGCTGGAAAGATGGTTCAAGTGGTTAAGAGTACTGGCTGTTCTTTCAGAAGACCCTGATTTGAATCCCAGCACCCACACGTCATCTAATAACCATCAGTAACTCTCCTTCCAGGGGATCTGATGCTGTCTTCGGTCCTTTGCAGGCCCTGCAGGACAAGGGTGCACTTATACATTTGCAGGCATTGCACTCACACACTAAGTAAATAAATAAATAATACATAAATACATAAACAAATAAACATAAATAAAAATTTTAAAAGCAAAGAATGGCTTTAACTTATTATTATTGTCATTATCATTATTTAGTTACTTAATGAGTGTGTATTGTTGCTTAGGGCAGTGGAAATTCTGTTTTAAAAATTGAAAGGTACTTTCAACTTAAGTGAAAATTTGGTGTCTCCAGTATTCTTCTGAGATCTTGGGGCCAGGGGCTTGCAAATATTTAAAAAACTGCTGAGGTCTCAGAGCCCAAGCTCTCTTATTCTCTGATTGGCTCTCAGGTCCTGTGGGCGGGTCCTGTTCGGTCACCTTAGATGAATGCAAGATATTTAAACCTAGGTAGAGAAAGTCCTTCCCAGCCTGGGTCAGATTTTGCAGCTCTGCAGAGTCTGTGTGCTTGGTCCCGCACGTCGGCTTCTGGGCAGGTAGTGAGCACCGCCTGGGTGGGGGTCCTAGGAGAAGCGGCAGGCCACCAGCGTCTGTCCTGGCGTCTTCACGGGGTGGAGCAGCGTCTGGTCCTGCACCACTCCGGAGCGGGGAGGAGGCTGGGCTAGAGGAGTTGTCTCTGCACCGCGCTGTCATATTCTGGGGCTTCAGCCTGTCGCCTCTGCAGCGAGCTGCAGGTGGGTGAGGCGGACATGCAGTTGTAGGACCGGAGGACAACTGGACCCCAACGCCGAGTCAGCGTCGTTTCAGCGACCATGGGTAGGTGGCTCCCTCTGCAGAGATGTACAGGACCCAGACACCACCTCAACGCCCTGTCAGTGACCTGGGGGGCCCTTGCCATTGTAGGATATATATGGTTGCATGGCAGGAATTTTCCTGGCGACACTGAATCAAAGCATATGCACCTGGCATCCTTAGAAGTGTTTCAGAAAGTTTAAATTCAACACTCAAAAGTTTTTCATAGAATGCAGGTGTTGCAAAACACAATTGTTCTTCTAAAGTAGTAGATGATTCTCTTCAAAATTCCCTTTTTTAAGATTTTTTCCCCCCAGTACAGATATCTTTTTTTTTCCTAACTGCTTCCCAAGTCACTGTAATATTCATTTTACTTTTCATGTGTATCTGTCCATCAGAAACATAAACACTTTTGTGTCTTTCCATGCTATCAAAATTTCTTGAATCACAAAATTTTCACAAGCTACATCTACTTCATGGACTATGATGTACCAAGTGATCCTGACTTCGCTTCCTAGCATGGCTGTTGGCAATCAGTTTCTTTTATTCCAAACTTACTAAATTAGCTCCCAGGTCACACATTACACAATGCAGTCTCTCTCTCTCTCTCTCTCTCTCTCTCTCTCTCTCTCTCTCTCACACACACACACACACACACACACACACAGTCATCTTTATGTTGTATAATGGCTGCAAAAGTTTTTAAAATGCTGCAGACTTTGAAATACTAGTAGATAGTAGATGCAGGTACAGAGATTCAGAGCAGGAGATTGGATGCCATATTATGAGGCAAGGTGGAGAGCTATGGAAACACCTCCACAACTGTTTAAAGCCAAGCTTGGGGATCCCAGATCTTGTCTGACTGACAATAATTTTTGGAGACTACTTTAAATACTATGTACTGTGCTGAGGTGAAGCAGCCTTGAGTTCTCATCATACAAGATGGTTGAGAAAGATTTGGCCTTCACCCTGGCAGTATTAAGTATTCCTTCTTTTATGGAATCCAGATGGGTGTGTTTTTCCCTTTCTTGATCTGAATATATTCAATAAGTTAATGGTTCTGTTTTATCTCATCTAGTTTTACTGAACCAGATGTTTCCAATCTACTGGGGAAACTCATGTGTTTTACTTTTGTGGTGTGTTACTCATGAGTCTGTGTCTCCTGGTTTATGTTATACAGGTGGTGATGCCTGCATGCAGAAACAAAGCACAAAGTCAGTGTGCCTCCATGTTTACATTCAAGGCAAAGTGCAGCCTCCAAGTCACTGATTCGCATAACCAACAGTAACTTGGATCATGACATCAGTGTAGAGCAGGCCATGGTATGATCTTCACAGTGTCATCAGAGTTGCAATAGTTTCTGGTGAAATAATGATTTTTTCCCTAAATGACCACAACAATAAAAACCAGAAAAATCCTTCCTTGAGATGATATTTAGGGGCTGGAGAGATGGCTCAAAAAAGAGCACTGGTTGCTCTTACAGAGAACTTGGGTTTGAGTCCCTCCACCCCCATAGTGGCCAAAACTATCCATAACTCTAGTTCCAAGGTAATCTGACTCCCTCTTCTAACCTCCCCTGTCATTGTATGGCACAGATGCTCTTACATACATGCAGGCAATACACTCATACAGAAAAATTAAAAAATAAAAATAAATTATAAAATCTAGAGTTGATATTTAGCATATATCTGTGGTGTCCATGCACACATTTATATTTTAAACCTTTTATCACATTAATGCCCCTTAGTGGTATATCAAATTTAATTTTATAAATATTAAAAACCCACACTCATGTCTTTTAGCATTGCACTGGCCACAGAACTATTCCCAATCTCTCACCAAAGCTTAGAAAATAAATGTCCTCTTGCTGTGACTACTGCACCCATTTTGCTGAGTAGAGCTCCATCTGAAATCTTTAACTAAGAAGCAGCATTAGTTGGCTACTAAACTTCTCAGAAGGCCTTAAAAAATTCCAATGTGATGTTGATTGTCCTGTATTGTCACTACGCCATATCTACATAACACTTTTACTTATTCCATTTTGTTATGATGTAGAAAGCCCTTTTTGGTTGATTTTAGAATAAATGCTATTTTACATAATAAACATGCACTGTTCTAGGATTAGCTAGGACTTAAAAACATTTTATCTATTATCTTTACTTTATGTGTGTAAGTGTATTGTGTGCATGGGTGTAAGTGCACCCTTGTCCTGCAATGCCTGTGGAGGTCAGAAGAAGGTGTCGAATCCCCTGGAACTGGAGTTAACAGATGATTGTTAGCAACCACGTGGATAGTGGGAATTGAACCTGGGTCCTCTGCAAGAGCAGTCAGTGCTCTTACTCACAGAGCCATCTCTTCAACCCAGTTAGTTAACATTTTTAAATTAATATATTTCGGTTGCATACAAACTAATAATTTCACTGTGACTTAAAATACATATTGAACCCGAGTAGGAAGAGGCTAGTCCTGTCTCAAAATGGAGGGCCGTGATCCAAAGGAACAAGAGCAGCTGAAGAAGCTGTTTATTGTTCTGAGCTTTGAAAATACAGATGATAGTTTAAGAGAACACTTTGAGAAATGGGGCACACTTACAGATTGTGTGGTAGTGCAAGATCCTCAAATAAAACGTTTTATGACTTACTCTTGTGTTGAAGAGGTGGATGCACCAATGTGTGCTCGACCACACAAGGTTGATGGGTGTGTAGTGGAACCAAGGGGAGCTGTTTCTAGAGAGGATTCTGTGAAGCCTGGTACCCATTTCATAGTAAAGAAAATTTTATTGGGGGTATTAAAGATACAGAAGAATATAATTTGAGACACAATGAAGAGAAGTTATGGAAACAGGCAGAGTGAAAAAAAGAGATTTGTTTTGTAACTTTTGATGATCATGACACAGTAGATAAAATTGTTCAGAAATACCACACTATTAATGGGCATAATTGTAAGTGAAAAAGGCCCTTTCTAAACAAGAAGTGCAGTCTGCTGGATCACAAAGAGGTGGAGGAGGTGGATCTGGAACTTTTCTGGGTCTTGGAGGAAACATCGGAGGTAATGGAGTAATTTTGTTTGTTATGGAAACTTTGGTAGAGGAGGTAGCTATGGTGGTAGAGGTGGGGGCAATAGAGGTAGTTATGGAGGTAGTGATGGTGGATATAATGGATTTGGGGGTGATGGTGGCAACTATGGCGGTGGTCCTGATTACAGAAATAAAGGAGACTACAGTGATGGTGGACCAGGATATGGAAACCAAAGTGGTGGATATGGTGGTGGTAGAATGTATGATGGCTACAATGAAGGAGGAAATTTTGGTGGCCGTAACTACAGTGGTGGTGGAAATTATGATGATTTTGGAAATTATAGTAGAAAACAGCAATCAAATTATGGACCCAAGAAAGGGGGTGGTTTTGGTGGAAGAATCTCAGGCAGTCCCTGTGGTGGTAGTTACAGATCTGGTGGTAAAAATGGTGGATATGTTAGCAGAAAGCTTTAAAAACAGCAGAAAAGGGCTACAGTTCTTATCAGGAGAGAGAGAGTGAGGAGTTGTCAGGAAAGCTGCAGGTTACCTTGAGGCAGTTGTCCCAAATGCATTAGAGGAACTGTAAAAATCTGCCACAGAAGAAACGGTGATTCATAGTCAGAAAGTTACTGCAGCTTAACAGGAAACCCTTCTTGTTCAGGAAAGTGCAGCTATTGATTAATGCAGTGTAGTGTCAATTAGATGGACATTTCTGAGGTTTTTATCTGTTGTAGCTTTTTCTTTTTCTTTTCATTACATCGGGTATATTGCCCTGTAAATTGTGGTAGTGGTACCAGTAATAATAAATTAATTAAGATTTGAGTGGGAAAATTAGGAATAAAAATATATAACCCTACTTTTTCTTTAACAGAAAATTTGGTTTGGCATGGCTGAATGGTATCCAGCTCTCTTGCCTCCATCCCCCTTCCTAAAAATGTGTTTTAGTCTCATACAGTATTGCTGTAATGAGAAATGCCCTTTGATTTATCATTTATGTAACAAATGAATATATACCTTTAAAAATTAAGGAATTTAAACTTACACAGCAACATATTCATTCACACTCACAAACTATTTTATTCTTGTACCAGGTTTTTTTTTTGTTTTGTTTTTTTTTTTTGGTCTTTTTGAGACAGGGTCTACCTGTAGGCCCGAATGACCTGGTGGAATTCACTATGTAGACTAGGCTGGCCTCGAACTCACAGAGATCCGCCTGCCTCTGCCTCCCAAGTGCTGGGATTAAAGGTGTGTGCCACCAAGCCCAGCATATTAGTTATTTTTATTTTATGTATGAGAGTGTATTACTGGTATTACAGTCCATTCTTAGCCATGTGGGTGTAGGGAACTGAACTCAGGTCCTCTTCAAGAACAGTCAGTGTTCTTAACTACTAAGCCATCTCTCCAAGCCCAGAAACTCTTTTCTTAGCTCATCTCCTGCCTTAGCTCCCTGTTGCCCTACCTGGTTCCCTTCCCCCTCTAAAATAGTTCTCATTCTATTTTCATGTCACATGAAAATCACTTGTTTTCTGTTATATAAGTTTTTCTTTCAAACAAAAATGTACCTGTTTCTGGTGATGAGAAGTTTACATATATATATTGAAGCTTTGTATTGGGCATGGATACAAGAGTCTAAACTCTAGAATCACATCTTATGACAACTTGTCACATGCTTTTAGAAAAATTTATGGACATGGTGAAATTGCTGGTAAAAAATACATAATCATAGTCCTTGCTTCTTAGGGATTAAGATTATAGCTGCATCTATGACTGCCTAATCGCTGTTTAGCCAAGACAAGTATTAAATTATGGATCTTAGAGGAATCTGGGGATGAGGGACTGTAGTGGATCATCCTTGTTTCTTTCTGTAAGATCTTAATGCAGGGGCATTGTATCTGAAACATTATGCATGAAGTATTAGTCGTAAAGACTTAAAATATGCAAATAAATTTTTATTATAACAA
>NW_008360303.1:1913406-1923770 GCF_000622305.1 Nannospalax galili
TACTATAATTATAATCATCATTATATTAATATTATTACATATTATACATAAAATAATCATTATTATAAATATATAATTTGAATAGTTAATTCAAATAATTTTAAGTTTTGATTATTTTTTAATGTATTTTGTTTATTATATTTATTTTATGTGTATGTGTATATTGCTTGCATGTAGGCAAGTGCACCCCTGTCGTGCAATGCCTGAGGAGGAGAGAAGAGGCTGTCGGATCCCCTGGAACTGGAGTTACATACAGTTGTTAGCTGCCTTATGGGTGCTGGGATTAGAACCCAGGTCTTCTGCAAGAACAACCAGTGTTCTCAACTGCTGAGCCATCTCTCCAGCACAAGTTTTGATTATTTTAATTTTATGTGTTTGAGTGTTTACCTGCATGTATGTAATTACACCAGTGTTGTACAATGCCCTGGGAGGTCAGAAGGGGCTGTCAAATTATCATGGAATTGGAGTCATCAACAGTTGTTAGCCACCATGTGGGTGCCAGGGATTGAAGCTTGGTCCTCAGCAAAAGTAGCCAGTGCTTTTAACCACTGAGCCATCTCTCCAGCCCCCAGAAATAACTTTTTAATGTATTAGGGACTGAACTCAGTTCCTTATACATGTTAAGGACACTTTATCAATGAGCTGCTTCCCCAGCACCTCAACTGTATTTTTAAAACCATTCAAAATTATTCAGAAATTATATTTTTCATTGCTTTGTATAATTAGTTTTTATATAATTTTATTTATAGCTTTCACTATATAATTTTAGTATAAATATATTTTGAACAATTATATTAGGAACTTTTTTTCCTTTCTTATTTATTTTTATTTTATGTGTATGAGTGTACTGCCTGCTTGTATGCAAGCACACTAGTGTTCTGCAGTGCTCACAGTGGTCAGAAGAGAACACAGAATCTCCTGAAACTAAAGCCCTAGAACGTTGTTAGCCCCCATGCCGGTGCTGGAAATTGAACCTGGGTCTTCTATAGGATCAGTCAGTGCTCTCAACCACTGAGACATCTCTCTAGCCCCATGAATGATTTTTCCTTATAATGAAGTAGGTTAAGAAAAAAATCTCAACTTATTAAATTCTGTTAGAATGTACCCACAGTTATTAATCCTCTGCTATATCACAAGTCATATATAGTTTGGTCATTATATAATTACTAATATATTCATTTTAATGTGTCATTTTGATCATAGCGTACAGTCACTGTTAGCTTCAGCTGTCAATTTGACACAACCCAGAATTCCCTGGCAAGAAGGACCCTCAGTTGAGAGAGTGTCTAGAGCAGATGAGCCTGTGGCATCCTCGTGAAGCATTTTCTTAATTGTTAATTGATGTAGAAGGACCTAGCCCACTGTGAGCAGTGCCATCCCTAGGCAGGTGTGTCAGGACTGTGTAGAAAATCAAAATATTAAGCAGTGTTCCTCTTTGGTCTGTGCTTTAGTGTCTGTCTACAGGTTCCTGCCTCCAGTTTCTGACCTGGAAACCTTCTCCCTGAAGACTGGCTCTCATAGTTCTGGAGGATACTTTATCAAGATGCTAAAGAAGAAAAATCAATCAATGGTCCAGCACAGCTCTAAAGCCCAACAGCCACAATGACTGTAGTGGCATTTTTATCTAGGGAGTAATCAACAGCCTCTTAATTGGCTTTAAAACCCCATCAATGGGAGAGAACTCACAAGTGACACTGTAAATATAGCTATATGCACATGGCTGGAGAGGTCATAGTTCCTAGAGGAAACCCCATCTCTGTCATATCTCTAGACAAATGAAATTTCTAACTGTATGCTACATATGGAACATTATATTTACAGACATACGTCATACAGCACTCATCAAAGAAGCTTCTGTTTGCAACAGATGGAGACTATTACAGAATTCCACAACTGGTTACACACAGAAAATATACCTCTGACAGATGTCCAGCAGTAGCGACACCTCTACACTTAAGACTCTTGGAATACGTGGAACTGGGGGTAGAGAGCACTAGTGCATCCCCCAACTGTCACCAGCAAAACGTCCTCATACAACAGAAAGTGATGTGCACATAAGGGTACAACCTCCCAAGTTTTAGAGAATAAGAGTCTGTGGCGTTCCAGTCCATGGTTAGGAATCATACTAAATCTCACTCAACCATAATTCAGGAACCATTGCAGAAGAGTGGGCAGAAAGATCGTAAGAGCCAGAGTTGCTGCATGAATATAGAGAAACAGAAGCTTTCAGGCCTCTGGGAACTTGTCATATGAACTTGCACCAATGGTGAGAGCATGCATAAGACCCATGCTTACTCAATCAGACAAAAATCCAGCAGAGCACTAGGTAAACATGCCACAGTTCCTAACCCTAGCAGAGTAACTACTGGCAACTGTTTAATTTGGAGTGAGGGAGAGTAGATTTTCTTTAAGGGAATGACTCTAGAGAGGTTGAATAGACTCCAGTGGATGAACTTGCACTGAGGGACATCTGGGTATAAATGCTTGAATGAATAGTACTTAATATATATGACAGAATGCCTGAAATCTTGATGGGGGTGCTAGGGAGGAGTGGGAATAGGGGAGGGGTCTGAATTTAATTAAAAAGGTCTATTATACGAAATTCACAAAAGCTGAATAAAATATTTTAAAAATATGAATTCTGAGCCAGGTGTGGTGACACACACCATTAATCGTAGTACCCAGGAAGCAAAGCAAGGTTGAGATCTCTGTGAAATCAAGTTCAGCCTGGTCTACAAAGCAAGTTCTATGCCAGCTGTGGCTACAGGGAGGCCCTGTCTCAAAAAGAGCAAAATAAATATGAAATATTTTATAAATTCCTCTATACATTTTGTTTATTTTTACATTGACGTCTTTGGGGCAAAGACAAAATAAAGTTTAAATTTCCTTAAGTTCTGAGAAAAAAAAAGTTGTCTTATTTAGTAATCTGAGAAATGATCTTCTTGATCAAAATAAGCAAGTTATCTTGTTTTATTCATGTCCCTACTACCTTCATTAACTCATAATGCACTTGTTTAAAAAAAAAACTAAAATAAGCAGCCATTATTTAAATATTCAGTTATGATATTTCAGAAATAATTTCCACTCAGTAGTTCCCTATTTTGAATTACATTTATGACTGGATTATCAGTAACTCTGTAAAATAACTAAGTTTTGACAACCCTTAAACCTAATATACATTTTGTCCTACCATGTTTCATTAGGAAATGACAACAATTGAAATCATTTGGTCTTGCCTTACATCCCTTGTAACTTTTGGGAGATAGAGTTTGGCACTGACAAAATGGTCTCTGATATATGTGCCTTGTGCCTTTATTACACCTTGATATCTTTTAATTTTTTTAATTTTATGTGTATGAGTGCTATGTCTGAATGTGTATAAGTGCACCTGTGATGTGCAGTGCTCACAGAGGACAGAGGAAGGCACAGGATCCCTTGGAACTGGAGTTAGGGACAGTTGTTATCTGTCATGTTGGTATTTGAACTTGGGTCTTCTGCAAGAAAAGCTAGTGCTCTTAACTGCTGAGCCATCTCTTCAGCCCAACACCTTAGTTTCATAAAGCTGCCTTTTTCACCTGCAAATTATTCCTTGAAGTTCCATTAAAATTGTATTTTGAAAGATGTATTTCTCCTATTCATTCTTCAAGCTATTTAATTCTTTAATGTTAGAAAGCATTAAAAGAGACTTTCCAAATTGTTAAGAATTGAGATTTATAGGCACAGTCTAATAATTATATTATTTTCTGCTGAGTAGCTGTATTAGCTGAATGTTAGCTATGGAAAAATTTTTTTATTTTGTTTTGCCATTTGTTGATACAATCCCTTTTCTTTATTCCTTTTCTTTAATAATTTACTAATTTTTATTTAAATCATGGAGATGCTCCTATTTTCAAAGTGATAATTAAAATTTCCACAGCTGTGGTAAAACATCATTGGCCAGATTTGACCACCTCTTCCCCTCTCTGCTGGTGACCATATTCTCTAATAGAGTAACACTAACATATAATTTTAGTTCTATTCTGGGGGAGTATTTAACAGCAGACTCCCTATGTAGTCTAATAGGCATATTACAAGCTGGTTAGATGATAAGCATTACCTTGAAATAGTTGGAGTTAGCCTTCGATATTTTGCTTTTATGACATTGTGATAATATAAACTAGTCATTGAGAATGGAGTTAGGCAGGCTTTGTGGTCACATACTGGCAGCTAGCCAAAATTACCTGACAAATTATCCCAGGATTCCATACAGGTGCAGTTTTTGTTTTTTCCTACCCACAAGAAAGCATGAACTGTAAAATAAATCATAGCATTTGGTCACATGTGATGGAAAAGAAATGAACTGGTACCTGGATGCAGCAATAGTCACACAATGAAACACAACAGCATGTTGTTAGAGAAGTGTAATTAATCACAGACACTGAAACATTCACCATTAGCTTATGGGAACTATTTTCAAATTTTTGTACTATATGTACCCCTTTGAAATTATTTTTTGTCCACTGTAGCTTTTTGAGAACAGTTAAGTTTGTGAGATTTAGCTTGATTCAACTAAAAAAACACTATTGCCTAGAAATGGCATTAATAGACTTGTTTCAATTAAACAGTCTATTTATTCCTGGGAGTTTTAACTTTTAATCCAAATACTACATACTTCTGAACTGGATTTCATTAAACTTTTTTTATTACTTATTTTTCATGGGATGATTTTGACATAATTCCTCACATATCTACAGCTTAACATAAACACTAATAGTAATGCTAGATGGCTTAGTCCCTTTAGTATAACATAATCCCTCAGCCCCAAATTTGCCTAGACTTTTTTTCTCTTCAATGAAGTGGTTCAATGCAGGGACTTTCCTGATCGTTAGTTTTTTGTTTTTTTTTTTTCAATCTATTCAATAATTTTTCATGTGTTACAGTAACAGTTTAATGTGTTCCACTGTTGTGTCACCAAATTGTGGCAGCCTCCATTCAGACACCATCAGAGGATTGTTAATGACTAATAATTGGCATGTATATCTCACCGCTATGTAGAACCAAACAACAAAAAAGGTATTGAGACTTATGTACATTGTTCCTTTCCACTAAAAAGAGGAAATAAGTCATTATACTTTATAATTCATATTTCATAAACTGAGCGTAGCCAAGTGATTAAAGGCATGGGCTCTCACCAGACACCCTCCTCAATCCTGGCTGTAGACTCACAAGCCATTTTGCTTTGCTGTCTCAGTTAGCTCAGGTAATAAGTTTTATGTCTGCCCTTTTTTTCTTATGAGGTTAAATGTATCATTTATGAAGAACTAGCTGTGAAATAGCTACTATTTATTGAAGTTAATTTTTTTGAAGTAATGAAAATAGAAAAATGAGGATGCTAGCCGCTCTTGTTTCCAGGGAAGGTGGCTCCTTGATCACTCATGCTATTGCCCAACTCAGATACCAGTTCCCAAGGCCCACAGTTTGACCTCTTCTCTTGAGCCTGTGGATTCATGCCATGTTGTATTCTGTAATGAAGAAAGAGGACATTTTTTTCCTCTTCTATGTATTGCTTTGGTCGTATTGGAACACGGCAATACCACTTACACTGAAAAGCAATTTTTTTGTTTATTTCATATATGTCACTTTTTCATGAAGTTAAGCATGAATTCACTAGACCAAACTTTGAGGACTATATCCTTCTAAATTTAAGTTTACCTTTAATGTGTTTACTAAAGATTTGTGATACTTTAAACACATTTATGATCCATTTAGACTATTTATTATGAATCTTTGCTTTCTCCTACACATATGACTTCAAATCACAGATATAAGCTCTTTTTGCATGCCCAGAATTATCCATATTCCAAAGAAACTAGGCAGTGGATAATTTCTAGGATCAATTTGATAATTGTTTAAAAATTATCTGATAAAATAAAATCTTAAGTAATTATTTAATTCATATTTTAAAGAATAAGGCAAAGCTTTGATAATCTACCCAGATACATTCTATTCTCTAGCCACGCTGTGATTGGAAAAGGAGAGTAATTCACCATTGATCATTTAGCAATATTGCAAAAGAGTCTTGGCAAAGAAGAAATTACTAAAACTAAAAAGGAAGAATGGAAAAACTTCAAAATAAATCCGAATTACTCATTTTGTTATAGTATTTTAGAATAATTTACAAAAGCAAATGCTTTAATGAGTTTTAAAAAGAATAATTAAAATTGTAATTAAATTCTCAGTGGTTACACTATAGAATTCTTTAATAGAATTATTCCTGGACATCTAAGGGAGATAGGTTTCCAAGACCTCCTGACCTGAACTCAGATAAGAGGGATCATTGAGTTGTGCCATAAATGCTGTGGATACATTTAACATGTATTTCCCCCCATGTACTTTGGGACAAGATTACTGATACTTTCCAGTACAGTGGACATCCTGTGTAAATAGTTGCTTTCCTGTTTTGCTTAGGGAATAATGATAAGCAAACAAGTTAGCATGAAGAGAGACATTTTTTTTCCTGTCAAGTATTTTCAGTGTCATTAAGTGAAATCGAAGGGTGTCAAACTAGATGATATAGGGGACTTATGGCCTCTAACTTACCAAGCACATAACACCTTTTTACCATTGGCAGAATTCTGCTATAGCCCCTCGAAGCCATTTTTCAGTCAATTAAACTCTCCTACACCTGGCTCAGGTAGCCATTGGCTGCTTTATGCCAACTATAACATTTTATGTGTATCATCTTTAAATGTTATGGCTTGATTCTTCTTTTCTAAAAAAAAGTATAGATTCTTATAAATTATTTAATTTGACATTACTACATTTGTGAGATTTATCAGTTTTGGTGAGTGGGATTTGTTTAACTTTTCATTGCTTAGTACTGCACATTTTATCTTTTTTTTAACTTTTAAAAGAAACTTTATTGAGAATTTCATACATACATATAAGGTGTTTTAATTATATCCATGCCCACTCTCTCCCCTCCAACGTATTCCGTATTTCCCCATCACTTTTTTCTGACAACTTTTTGTTCTTTCTTTTCCTTCCTTTCTTCTTCCCTCCCTCCCTCCCCCTTCTTTTTTTCTTTCTTCCTTTCTTCTTTTTTTCTTTTTCATCTCCCTGTAGCCCCAGCTGGCCTGGAACTCAATGTACACCAGGCTGGCCTTCAACTCAGAGATCTGCCTGCCTCTGCCTCCTGAGTGCTGGGACTAAAAGCATGCACCACTACTCCTGGCCTAATTTTTTTTTTAAATGGGCTTTTTGCTACTTTAACATTATCCCTCTGAAGAGGTAACCATAAAATCTTTTAAGGATTAGATGAGAGCTTCCAAATACTTTTGTCACTTTTGGCCTTTGGAACAGAGTATGTTGCTAAGAGGCCCAAGGATATTTTGACTTTTAGCCAAGAACCTGGCTACTTTTCTTAGGGGTCATTTTTACACTAACTACCTAGCCATCACATCATCAGCTGTGATTAAGCATTTGACTTTCCATTTTGCACTACTTTGATTAAACATACTTTGTGTCATTTGTGTGGAATGTGCACCTGGACGTACATTTGTTTTTATTCTTAGGGTATATGAATTTTAACTTTAGGAAATACTGTCAAAATGTTAAGAAAAAACTTTTCATGTTTTTACTTTTAGTCATTTTGACACTTACATAGTAATATTCAAAGTGATTTAAATTTATATTTTGATAATATTTTAAACACCTTTTAATTTGGAAAATTGCCTGTTGTACAGTGCTATTCCAAGACATTAACCTATGTAACAACAAAAAAACAACTTAATTTTTCTAGGTTTCGATTTCTACATTTTGTTAGTATAAGAGCTTATTTTAGGTGCTTAGTTGAAATATTTGAAGCTGTCACTTAAACTTTCAATAGGCCATAAGAATACCAAAATTTAAAACACTTTGAAAATCCTTTCAGGATTTTTCTGCAGACAGGACATAATGCCTGGGATGTATTTGGAGGGCACCTACTAGTCCTCATTCTCCATTTACTTTCTGTTCTTCCAAATGTATGCACACAGTCTACATGTATCTAGCTTTTGATACAGTTAATCTATATTACAATTTTAAAATGCTTGTTAGAATGAATAAAAACTACCTGTTAGGGTTAGGCTTGGTGCTTGGCTGGCAGCCAGCCACAGGATGCGTGATAACCACACAGTAAGTGTTCATTATTGCAATTGCCAGTCTTCTTAGAGTGCCTGCTACAGGTCAGAGTTTAAAAGAGAGTCAGAACATGACTTGATTTCTACAAACAAATTTTGTTTTCATTAACTTTATATCAATTGTGCTTAATGAGAGTCTTTCAAATTTATTAGAAGAGACTACCATCACATGCTTATTATAGCTTCATCTTTATGAATTTAATAAGCTGTATGGAGATGAGTAGAACCTGAATTGAAGGTTAAGTTGAAATGTAAGCCCACCACATGATTGGCTATTATCTTAAAATTGCTATGCTATATCTATTTGTTTGGACAATACAGAGAGACTACGCTTAGAGAAAAACAAATGATTGTGCAAATATTAAAGCTCCTCTACAGAGGAGCTGCTGGTGCCCTTCATCTTGTGACATATATGAACTTTTCTGGCATTCTTGTTGCATGCAGCAGGGATAATTTAATTTCATATTTAACAAGGATTGTCTTATTTCAGATTAGGAATACATTTTTACTTTTGATTGTTAAAAAGTATCAAAGAGCACATGTTACCTACAACTTCATTTTGTTGCTGTGAATTTACTTGGGCTTTTTCTTGTCATTGTTATTTGTTTCTGATTCAGTGGTAATTGGGAGATCATCTTGTTTGTTGTGAGAATATAGACAAGAATCAAGCAATTTTGTAAACGTTTGTTCCTCCACTATCAACAACCTGTGAGATTATAAACTCAAACTAAGAAGAATCTGAGAAGCTGTGGAGGGGATGTTTGAAAAGAAGGCAGGAATAAACTGGCCACAGAGAGAGTCAGCACAGTAGGCAATTCTACATGACACTTTTAGGCCTGCAATTGACATAAGATGTCAGATTAATTTATAATTTTTCTTTAGAAATATTTATCCATGCAGGAATGCAAAGTAGGTATTTATATTTGACTTGGGACCCAAATTGAATTTTTTAGATAAGTTTGGTAGGAGGGAGAAATAGAATTGATGGCATTTTCAAAGGGCAGTATATTGACATAGTAAAAGGGCATCTCATTTTCATGAGCAAGGGAGGGTGTTGAGGTTGAGTGAATTGGAGACCTCAGTGGGGTGGTTGAGAGACTTTACTAAAGCAGATGGTATGATGGGATCAGAAATGGAACTTGCAGAATGGAAATTGAGTGATGATACACTTTCTGATGACGAAAAATAAATTCTGTTTTGTGACTCTGTGAGAAAGAAAGGCTAGGGAAGAACAGTGGGGCATGGGGACTGACCAGGCTGTCACATGGATTTTAATGTACTGACTGGTGCAAAGTGTTGAAAAAAAGATTCATAAAGATTCACAAAGAATATCATGTCGGGAGTTGGGATATTATAAAAATTCAGTGGCAGAGGTTACAGCAGGAGCCACAGTGAAACTTCATCATTAGAAAATAAAATTAATATTTATTAATAGGAGATAATGCAAATTTTTCACACACACCCTTTGGAGAATGTAGAGATGGCTCAGCGGTTAAGTGCATTGACTGCTCTTGCAGAGGACCCGGGTTCGATTCCCAGCACCCACATGGAAGCTACGAACCATCCTTGATTCCAGTTCCAGGGGAATCTGAAGCTCTCTTCTAACCTTCGCAGCATTGCATGACACAGGTGCGCTCACATATATGTGGACAATACATCATACACATAAAATAAAAATAATAAATAAAATATTAAAAAAGAGAGAAATAATGTGATCAACAGTGACCATATTTTACTTACAACAAAAAGTGATAACAACAAATTTTAGATAATTTTATTAGTGTCCAATTTATTTATTTATTACTTACTTATTTGTTTATTTATTATTTGTCTTTATGAAACAGGGTCCTCCTGTAGTTCCAGTTGGCCTGGACTCACTATGAAGACCGGGCTGACCTTGATCTCACAGAGATTCAGGGGCTGCCTCTGCCTCCTGAGTGCTAAGATTAAGGTGTGTGCCACTGTGCCCAGCTTCAATATTAATTTTAACTTAAAAAAAACTTTACTGAGAATTTTATACATGCATATGAGGTGTTTTGATCAAATCCCTACCCACTCTCTCCCCTCCAACACTTCCCATATCTCCCCATCACTTTTTTCTGACAACTTAGTGTATTTTCTTTCTTTCTTTCTTTCTTTCTTTCTTTCTTTCTTTCTTTCTTTCTTTCTTCATTTCAGCCTGAGTATTCTTCAATATTTCTCTTT
>NW_008360303.1:1923944-1931899 GCF_000622305.1 Nannospalax galili
GATAATAGCCAGGCAGGTGGCACACACCTTTAATCCCAGCACTTGGGAGGCAGAGGCAGGCAGATCTCTGTGAGTTCAAGTTCAAGGCCAGCCTGGCCTACATAGTGAGTTCCAGGACAGCTGTGGCTACAGGGAAACATGTCTCAAAAAGACCAAAAAATAAATAAATAATATAAGAGAGATTAAAAATTATCTGCGTGCTATTCAAAAGTTGATGGATGTACTTGGCATTCCTTATTTGTTAACATAAGCATTTTCTTCAGTGTGTGTAGTATAAAAATATATGCAAATTCATATTTTAAAAGTTTTACACAAAAATAATACACATCACATATTTTTAATTAGCTCTAATACTTTATACTATCCGCAGTTAAAAAAAAAAAAGTTTCTTTAACTAATACAGAATGCCAAGACTATCCAACAAAATTTGAAAAGCTTGAAGAGAATGGAGGGAGCCTGCAGAGAGATAATTGACACTAAAAGACTTTGAAAAGTCAAATGGAAACCTACTACTATAGAAGCTTCTTAAAGTACATACATATACATCATATATGAAAGGGGCTTTAAATGGAGTTACCTTATAGCAGCAGGGCATAGGCTATCAAATTAAATTCTTAGTGTCAGGAATCCTCAGTAGTTGTGACAGTATATACAGGTCCTACACAGCTTCAAACCAGAAATGATCCCAACACGGAGCAAAGATGTGGTCATAAAGTTCTATCCCTAGCTGAAGAACTATTTGCAACTGACAGCTGTTGGGCAGAGAGTCAGTTTTATTTAAGGGTGTGGCCACTGGTAGGTTAACCACTCTCCTGTGAATAGTTCCACACTGAGGAGTTTGTGGGCAGTACAATTGGACTTTATGGGTAATTATAAAAAAGGACATGAATTTTGGTGTGTAAGATTGTGGGGGTGGATCTAAGAGGAGTAATGGGAAGGGGTGGGAGGGTGAATGTATTCAAATTATGTTGAAGGAAATTCTTCAAAGAATAAAGAAAATAGAAAATATTGGAACTTTTTATTACTTTCCATGTAAAATATTTGATATCTGACCTTGAATTAAAAATAATGTACATAACTGTAATTCTTCTTTGTTTCAAAGCTTTGCCCAGGTTGTTAACTAGTAAGTCATACGATCCCTGAATACTGCTATTTGTGTCAGCCATCTTCAATAATTATATTAGTTTGACTGTAATCCTGTTGCTAGAGGGAAAATATCTTTATGCCTGCTTTATACATAAGTTAGGCATTTTTAAAAGCAAATGTTGGAAACTGAACACCTCTGTATTCACTTAGAAGTGAGAATAAAATTATTTAACCCAACAAAGGCATTTATCTCCTTCAATGGCAAATCATCAAAGTAGGTGTGCAAGCTTCTCTAGGGAAAAGAAACCACAGCCTGCCTCTGTGGACACTGCAGCCCTTAAATGTGATCTAATTCAGATTGATATTTGAAGCACTGATTGTAGTAGACACTTGTCATTGTAAGACAGACTGGAAGATATAATTTTAAAAGTATAATTTCACTTTTGTGTTTGTGTGTGTTCATAGATGTTTTTGAGTGTGGGGGTGCAGGCTTATACATGCCATGCAATGTGAATGGCAGTCAGAGGACAATCACCCATGTTGGGGCTAGCCATTTACATTGTTTGAGACCGGGTCTATTTTTCAGCTCTGTGCAGGCCAGGCTGGTTGCACCACAATACACTTGGGTGTTGTACCCATAAAATAGCCACAATATGGTTTCCTAAACAAGACTGCATAATGACACCACCAGTTGACCTGTCAATGTGGATGGAGGAAATTTCATAGGGTCCCACCAGTAGATAAAGTATTACAGGTATTCAGTGACTTCTGAGAGAGGGAAAATAAGTTTTCTCCAGGGTTGAACCCCATGATAGGTTATTCAATATTAACTGGTCAGTACATGTACATAAGAGAAGCAATAAATGGACTCCACAGGTACATATGTATGTATACCTATGTAGCAATGATTATAGAAGTAAAGATAACGAATTTGAGAGGAAGTGGGAGGAGACATGGTTTTGGAGGAAAAAGAGGAGTAAAAATGCTGTAATATAGTACTCATATAAAAGGCTCTAAAAATATAAATAAACTAAATTTAATTAAGTAGTATGAAAGGTCTACCAGAAATTTATTATATCTAATTAAAATCTCATTCATGTTAGCTTCAAAAAATTTTATAAACCTGGTGCTGGAGAGATGGCTCAGTTATTAAAGATTTTTGATATCTGCTTTTGCAGGGGCCCCAGGTTCAATTCTCAGCATAGATACAATGGTTTGCAACCACCAACAGCTCAAGTCACAAGATATTTGATGCCCTTTTCTGGCCTCTGATGGGGTACTAGGCCTGTGGTATACATATATACACCAAACAGAACAATAATACACATAAAATAAAAATGAATAAGTTTTTAAAAATTTGAGTATTAATAAGCATACTCAATAAAGTGACAGTATTCTACAATTAAAATATTAAAATATTGATGAAATAGAAAGAAGATACTTGAAAATAGAGAGACCTCATGGTCATGGGTAAGCATAATTACAATTATGAAAATGGGTATATTACTCAAAGCGAACTGCAGATTCAAAAAAATGTCAAGAACAGACTTAAATTTAAATAGGGTTCATATATAGAGTTACACTAATTTTAAATTTAATGATTAGCTATAATTTATCCTAATCAAGTGAGTTTTAGATTGTAAACTGTGAATTCCTGGACTTCCGTGGTTTTGTATTCTTTAATGACTATTATTAGAGTCAGTCATGGTGACATATGCTTATAATCCCAGCTCTTGTAAGGTGCAGGTAGAATCATAGTCATGCTGGGTTAACTAGGGATTTTCAGGTCAGCTTGGGCTATTTGAAATCCTGTCCACAATAAAAAACAGAAAACAACACAAAATACCTACTGTAGTAGTTGTATATTAAGCAACTTTAGCAAAACTGAGACTGCACTTCCCCAAACCCCTTTATTTTAATTTTCCAAATTAGCATTAATGAGAGAGATTTGCATATGTTTTTATTATTTATGATGTGTTTGTTTTAGAATAAAAGTGTTTTCAGTCTCTTTAACACCTCCAGGTCCTCATAGATTTGGATATCATCGTGTGGCCTATGTGCTGTCTTGTCTCTGCACTGTTGATTCACATGTTTGTAGCTGTGCCAAAGCTTGTATGATTCTGTCCACTCCTACACAATCTCCTCTTTCAACTCTTCCAAATTATTGGCCAGCTGCAGAAACAGTTCTGTACTGATGGGTTCCCCTTTGTTCTGAGGTCATCTGCATTATCAGAGTTATCGTTAGGAAAACACTAACATTGAATCTATATATTTTACCAGTTTCTTGTGGTTTGTATCTTGTTTTAGCTGTCCCCTAATTCTTGCCCATCATTTCAAGTCCAGCCCTAGCAACTTCAGGCAATAAAGATGCAACATACACCGCTCAGTCAAATTCTGGGATTAATGAAAATTCAATTCCCACACTAAATTCCCTAGTGTGTATTCCACATAGCAATTCTGCATCTCTATTCAAACAAAAATAAGTATTGTAGATGTGTGAATTTCAGTGATTAAATTTACTGCTAGTCATGTTAATCCTAAATTTATTCTTATTCTTCTAAAATGGAAGAAAAAGCTGAAATCTCCACACCCTTCTGCAGAGACACTGAGCTGTCACGTCAAGATCCTACACTGAGCAGAGTGACAGGTAGCTTTTTAAGCAGAGATTTCAGCACAGAAATGCAGCTCCTTTTCTTGGATAATAATCAAATGTAACTTTCATTTTCTTCCTGTACTTTGTGTTTAATATCTCAAATCATAATTGATGGCATCACTTTTCTGTCTTTGTCACTCTGTTATAAGGTTCTTCATATCCAAGTGCTTATATTTTATACCATCATAAGTCCTGAGCATCTGGTTGGTTTTCCAAAATATTAGTTGAATGCATTCTGCTATACCATTCATTTATTCAAGAAAAATGGTACTTCCCAAGCATCACCATTACATGGGTCTGGTGTGTATCTGGAGTTTAGGAGCCGAGGGATTAAGGGCAACAGATTATTCAAGGGAACACAAAACTTGGTATGAAGTGTAAGAAGCATGAATAATTCAGAGTCTGCAAAAGAATCTCAATGAAAGGATAAGAAAAAGTGAGAAAGAGGGATAAGGACCCAGGAATGTCACAGACTCAAAACACATTAAAAGCTTCACATGGATAAAAGCCATGCCAGTTTCTAATACCATGATTTAGTCAGAATTGAAAGAAATTATACATTTTGTCCAATTTTTTTCAAAAATGACACAAGTTCTAATGCTGTAACTCTTATGTAAAGATCCTTGACCATAACCCCCTGCAACATTATGATCCCCCTTTGAATCCGAATGTAATTTTCATGAAGTAATACACAGCAAAATGTATCAAAAATATAACATATGCATAATAGAGAGGACCATTTATGGTGACTTCACTTGTGAAAAGCAAAATAAGACATACTTAAATGAGCACACTACACTGGTTTGAATAAAAATTTTAGCTACACATTGAAATACTATGCAGTACAGAGATTAATGCACCTTCAAACACAAATAAATATTTTTTTGAAAAAAATATGTGGCTGGAAAGATGGCTCAATGGTTAAGAACACTGGCTGTTCTTATAGAGTACCTTGACTTGGTTCCCAGCACCCACATGGTGTAAAAACTCTTCATAACTCCAGTTCCAGGAGATCAGATGCCATCTTCTTGCCTCCACAAGCATTGTATGACATAATGTACTTATCCTGCATGCAGGAAAAAATCATACACACAAACATAAAAATAATAAAGTAATTTTTTAAAATTGAAAAATAAAAGATTTGAAAGGGGGGGTTAACTTAAGGCTTGCAAATCTAGTTTCTAGTGAAAATGATCAAATAAACAATTTAAAGTATCTTGGAATTACTGTAAAGACACAGCAAATGAAGAACATTTCAAGACTAATACCTCCGAAACTACAGAGGAATAGAGATCCTGTGCATTATGATATGACTCACTGTCAACATCAGTGTGGTGGGAACTCTAACCTAGGCAGATTAATCCTGAAGGACAGAGATCTCACTCTCCTCAGCTTCTTCTTTGAGGGCTATGGCACCTGACAAGAAAACTTGATCTTCATCCGCTTCCACCTCTGTACCTCTAGGGT
Organism: Nannospalax galili; assembly: GCF_000622305.1. Lineage (NCBI taxonomy): Eukaryota > Metazoa > Chordata > Mammalia > Rodentia > Spalacidae > Nannospalax > Nannospalax galili. The sequence continues at coordinate 1,929,151 of NW_008360303.1, forward strand.
ACACACGCACACACACACACACACACACGCACGCGCGCGCACACACACACACACACACACACACACACATCAGCTGTCTTTGAAAACAATAGAGTTCCATGCATTTGGTGGTGATAGTCATGTCCTTCCTTTTTCACATCAGTCACTGCTGTCAGGTGGAGACTCCATGCTAAGATCAAGAGCGGTATTAATGGTTGTAAATTCCCACATTCAAAAGAAATCAATCAGTTGCGTGATAGTTTCAGCAAGCTAAACATAATAAAAAACACAATTGGTTACAAGTTAGAGAAAATAATTTTTAAGGAAAGTTTTGCTTGTCTCATGGTTTGAGGGAATGCTGTCCACCACGGCGAGGAAGATATGGCAGCAGGAACATGAAGCTGCTGGTCGCTTGGCATCTAACGTCCAGTCAGAAAGCAGCAGTTAAGACTGGTGCACAACTAGTCGCCTCCTTTAAAAAAAATTTTAACATTACAGAGGTGATAAACATTACCATTGAAATCGACCTCATGACTTTATATCCATACTCAGGTGCCAAGGATCCAAGTGTAATCCTTTTAAAATTTTCATTCAGTCAGAATCTCATCTGAAATTTCTGAAATTATAAGATATATAGAGACTGAAAGTAGATTGCTGCTTTCCTAGATCTGCAGACTATGCTGTTTTCATCATCGAACATGTACTGAGATTGATTTTGAGGTGATGAGAATGTTCTGTAATTGATTGCTGTGTTAGTTGCATGATCGTAATTATATAAAGCTATTGATATATACAATATATCAATTATTTAAATTATATCATTTATGCATATTAATTATGTGGTATGTAAAATAGATATAAAAGATCTTACAAAAATGAGAAAAAACTTTTAACACCGGTATTTAGTCACTTTCAGTGGTGCCGCATAGACTGCACAAATTTTGCATAGTTTGCCTTCTGTGTACTATATTACATTTTACAAAATTAAAGAAAATATGAGTGCATATTTTAAAATGTGAAAGTTTAAAACAGGAGCATAGTAAATGCCTGAAGTACTTAAGTGGTGATTTTGTGAGAATGGTAAAAATAGAAACAGTGAGTAAAGTGTTTTCATGGGTTTTAAATAATTCATGTAACAGTGATATCACAAAAATATAAATTAATCAAGTGAACTTGGTGATACAGTTACTTCATATCAAGAAAACCAAGGGATCCTCAGTGCCAAAACCAAGCAGACAACCCAATGAGATATTACAATACCCATGAAGATGATTTGATTATTATATTCCAATTGGATTTAGTGGGGGCAGAAGGAGGGATGTTAATAATGTAAATACAGTATGTAATTGTGAAATTCTTAAAAACTAAAGTAAAAAATTGAGCTAAAATAGTAGCAAATACATTGTTTAAAACTTCTTAACTAGTGAGAGTAATATTATATATTTTAAAAACATTTATTGTGTTAATATAAAATTTAATATAAGAGCAAATACAAATACCAACCAATCTTCTGAAAATTCATAAAAAGGATAATATAGACTGGAAAGAACCAGTAATAGAAAGTAATCATATTTGATTTAAAAACTCATAACTTTTCTGAGATTCACTCCTGATAACTTTGGCTATTAGTGACAACACTGAATTTCAGTAGCGGTGTGAACAATTGCTACACAGACGTTATTTCTCTATACTTATTTTGAATGATAGAGGAAATATTGAAAAAAGAGAGGAAGAGAAAAACAAAGAGAAACAGAAATAGAAACAGAGACAGAAGGAAAACATGATCATGAGTAACTTTAGAACATGGATGATTCTTAACTTGTGGATAACAATGTTCAAGGTATTTCTGGAGGCAGAAAATGATAAAGTGCTACTGTTATATAGAAACAAAGTGGGCAGATAGAAGTATCTGTAAGTGCTGTGATTTTGGCTTTCTGCACCATCACACAGAAAATGGGAATATTTTATTACAAAATCGTTTCTTGATATCTTGAAGTATTTATACAAACTTTAAAATTAGAGCAGCTTTACATTTGAAAGAAAATGTAGTAAAGAGTATAGAGTCCACATGTTCCTGTCAACAGCCTCTTCTCAGTACATGCTCACATAAGGCCCTCCTCAGCATCCTGTAGCAGAGTAGGACATTTGTTAAAGGAAATAAAGAAACACTGACATTATTACTCAAAGCACAATTTACATTCAGATAGATTCTTAGTGTTATAAGTTTTATACATCTATGATGACATGTATGAACTATTATAGTATTATAGAGAATTTTTTTTGTCTTAAATGTAAGTCACTAGTGAAATTGGATATGTAGATCAGTATAAAACATTTACACAGACTTCACAAGGCACTTGACTTGGTCACACACACACACACATACACACACGCATATACATACACACGGAACCAGTGTCCCCCCCAAAGTGCCAAGTGTCCAATTTACTCATCTTTCATGACCCCAGAAAATAATGATTTTTCCCTTGTTTTTGCCTTTTGAGAATATGTTATAGCATATAGTGCTGTCACATCACCACTAGTCAATAAATTGCCTTTGAAATTCCTCCATGTGTTTGCTTAGCTCATCTCTGCTTATCACTTAATAATATTTCAAGGTGTGAATGTGCCACACTTTGTCTAGTACACTTGAGAAAAACATTTTCATTGCTTCCATGTTTTGTGAAGGAAATGACTAAATAATTGTATGAAATGGTTTAGAAATGACATGAAATTTGAACTCATACTTGAGTAAATACCAATGGCACTG
>NW_008360303.1:1932223-1940493 GCF_000622305.1 Nannospalax galili
TTCTCTCTAAATAATTCTGCTTGATCACACATATTTAAACTGTATATTTTATTAGGTTCGAAATGTTTTCCTTTATCATGATATTTCTTCTCTTATATCACATTAATTAATATTTTCATCCTTATGACCAAATTTCTAACATGATAGCAGGTTCCCTTGAGTCCTTGATAGCAGAAGTGTGAGGCAACTTGCTCATTTCCCTGGAGACTTACAAGCAGAGGACACGGAATATTTCCCCTCAGCTGCTTTTCTCCTTTATCCTTCGTTATTTAGTTTAGGGTTCCAGCCTACAGTGGTACCATTTATACACCTTTATTAATCTTCAATGTGTTATCCTCGTAGATACACCTACAAGCGTGCCTCACTAATGCCTTCGGTATTCCCTTCTTGTTTTAAAATATTTCGTTTATTATTTTTATTATTTTACATATGGGTGTATTGCCAGCATGCGTGTAAGTGCACTTTTGTCATTCAATGCCCGCAGAGGTCAGAAGAGGATGTTGGAAGCCCTGGAATTGGAGTTAAGGACAATTGTTATCTGTCATGTGGGTGCTAAGAACTAAACCTGGGTCCACTGCAAGAGTAGCCAGTAATCATGGTAAGGGAGGGGTTCATTGGGTGCTATGCTTTATCACTGAACCATTGGCTATTTGTAGAAAGGGTTATTATTATCTTTAATTTTGTGTCCACTATTGAACTCTTTACTGCTGAGCTCTCTCTACACCCCCCCTTGCTTAGATATTTCTCATTCCAATGAAACTAATAATCAAAATTATCAACCACAAGTTCATCCCATTCATCTCTTCTATCTTTAAGAGTCTCCAAAGTCTTAATAATACAAAAACCACTCAAGAGTCCATGTTTAAAGTCTGCTATGAGACTCAGAGTACTCTCTTAATCGTGAGCCCCTGCAAAATAAATAATGTTACAGATTTCTAACATGCAGTGCCCCAGATTAGCAATTCCATTCCAAAAGGAAGGAGCAGAAATATGTCAAAGAACAATAAGTAAGAACAATACTGAAACCATGTTCAATTTCACCTGTGTAAAATTTCAAAGCCTGCAGCTCTATGTCAGTATTTAGGAGTTACAGTGGTATTATCTTGTTTCCACCAGACCTGGATAGTCCCAACATTCCACTTCTGTTGCCTGTTGAAATGGTAATACCTAACACAATTCAGTTCTATTTGATGTCTTTGGGTGTCCTCAGTTATCATCTCATTTCAACAGCCATGGTAAGGGAGCGGTTCATTGGGTCCTATGTTTACTACTGAACTATTGGCTATTTGTAGAAAGGGTTATTATTATATTTAATTTTGTGTCCACTATTGACCCCAAGAGATTTCAGAGAATATCTTCAACCTAATTAATGTTCTCTAAGATGTCCCTGGTTAAACTCAGGGGGTACACAGATGAATAGACCTGAAAATTACAAATTTGAGAAGATGAAGAGGGGTGGACAGGAGTGGTAGGAAGATGGAAATGGGGGTTGAGAGTGGTCAGTGTGCATTGTGTACATGTGTGAAATTATCTATAAAAAATTAATAAAATGTCTAAAAAGCTTCTACATCTATTAAGATGACCATGTTTGATGTGACTCAGTACTCTGGTAATGCTTATGGGATAAGCACCCTTGAAAATTCCTGCATTAAGACACAAACTGCAGTATAATGGCTGCTGGGAGATGTAGTTTGCATTTCAGATGTAATGATATCATGAACATAGTACAGTGATGAGTGGGATTAATGAGAAGAGACAATGAGTTTACTCTCCAGTTCTCTGCTTTACTCTGTAAATGTACATTGAGGAAACTGTCTGCAAAACAGAGAGCTAACACAGTGACCAGGAGACCCAATATGCCAGCATCTTGATCTTTAACTTCCTACCTTCTAGAACAATGAGGAAGAAATATTTTTTAAGATACTCGGGCTCTGGGATTCTGTTATAGCAGAATGAACTGAAAAAATATTTAGGTTAACTGACATAGACTATTAAACTGACATTTAATTTCATAGCTGTATTACTTTTCTCACTGGTGTGATAAACAACTTTAACATGAAACAATTTAAGTGAGGAAGGATTTATTTTGACTGATAGTTTGGGGGTTATATAGTCCATTTCAGAGAGAAACTTTTAGAGGCTTGCAGCTCTCTGGGACTGAGGACATATGGAATATATGTGTGTATAGCTCATTGAACCAGGACAAAAAGAGAGAAATTCTGACACTCATTTGACTTTTTCTTTTTTTTCCTGTCAGTCTTGGACCTCAGCCGATGGGATGGTGCCACACACGTGTAGGGTGGATTTTCTCTCCTCAGTCAGTCCTCTATGGAAATGACATCACAGTTTCACAGACCTGTCCAGAAGTGTGCCTCTCAGGTAATTCTAAATCCAGATTAATGATCACAATGGATAAACCCATATTTGTCATGATATATTGTGAATTTCATCTGTTTTATATATTGTGGATTTGTTTTATTAACTGTCATGAATTATTAGACTGTCTTTCTACATGTTTTGTTTACTATCTAAGCATTTTGTTTTGTTTGTTTGTGTTTGAGACAGGGACCTATTATATAATCAAGATTGTTCTCAAATTGTGATCTGCCTGCTCTACTTTCACATGTGTGGTACATAGGGCAGTAATGTACTGCCATAGCACACACTCTTCCCTTCAGTTCAGATATAAGTGTTACTGGGGAAAGAAATGAGGTAATTCTGTACATCATACTGTGATTGTTTGAATATTCTTAATAAACCATGTGTCAGTGATCAAGGAGCCAGACTGAGCATAGAAGTCTGATTAGATGAGGCATAAGTGGGTGTTCTGAGTGAACTTTCTAGAAGTTTTCTAGGCCTGTAGCCTATTTCCTCAATTTGACAATGTCTTTACAGAACAGAGTTTGTAACTTTAAATTCATCAGCACATTTTGAGTCAATTCTGTTTTTGATTTGGACCTTCTTGATCTTTTTATCTCCCCTGCCAAGTAACTATTGTTTTTTTTTTTATTATCAAGCCCAAGGTCACTTATATTTATTTTGTAGAATGTTAATGAGATTTTGGGGGCTGGAGAGATGACTTAGCAATTAACATATATTAATATATATTATTATATTATATTATGTTACATGCTAAGGTTTATAACCACTTGTGAAGAACAGTATTGGAGTACACTCTCCAACTCTAGCCTGGGGTCACAGTTATCATTTTTTGATATGCTGAGATGTGCTGAATATTTTCCTCAAATACCACCAGTGCTAAGTGGACTGTGAAATTCTTGGAAGCTACTTCCAAGATAATTGTTCATCATCTCAGGAATAAGTCCTAAAATCTTAGCTATCATTCTAGATTTTAAATATGAATATGTCTTGATCAACTAAGACATAGTCTTCAAAGTATTTTAAAATTATATTTATGGATGTTCTCACAAAAGATGTATTTTTTCACTAAAATGAACTTTTCAATATATTGAGTATCCTTTACAGGAATCAAATATTCAGCCATTCCAGAACATACTGCAGAGGACAATTTTTTAACTGATTTATCAGAGACTCAATAATGAACACCTTTCTTTCCAGAAAACACAGAGAGATGGTGCTTAAATCAAGTCCTACTTGAGTGCTCTGAGAAAAATATATATGACTACTGTCATGAAAGTCCAGAACTTAGAAAATGTCTGCAGAACTGCAGCGTCTCTTTTTTAATATACTTTATTTATTATTTTTATTTTATGTGTATGAGTGTATTGCCTGCATGTATGTGAGTGCACCCGTGTCGTGCAATGCCGCGGAGGACAGAAGAGGGCTTTGGATTCCCCCGGAACTGGAGTTAAGGACGGTTGGTAGCCACCATGTAGGTGCTGGGAATCGACCTGGGTCCTCAGCAAGAGCAGTGCTCTTAACCACTGAGCCAACTCTCCAGCCCCACAGCATCTCTTTATATCATCATAGTTTGCCATGTCAGTGTCAAAGACCAGGTCTTTTCTCTGAGCCTGCAAAGCTCCCAGATTCTCTTCATTGTGCTGATTAGGTCTGTGGGATTATGTGGCACTTATATCAATCTGATGTGGATTCATTCACTACATCTTTTTTTTCTGATTACCTGGGTTTCTCAAGGACTGGTGGCCAATGCAAATTTTCTTCGCACTGTGAATAAAAATCACAGTCTTAAAATTCATTCCTAATCACTCTATTATATTTGGGTCACTCATAGTACTCTAAAGGGAAAGAGCCTTAGTAACAAAGCATAAACAGCTTGGGCAGGTCAGTGGGATCAAATGAGTCTGTGAAGTATAGATCTTAACAAAGCAGAAATTATTATTATTAAGTGTTGATTGAAAGTTGATTGTTTTGAAAGATTATTTCTTCTAGTTATTTTTAAAATAGTTTTATTTGGAGCTAAAAGCAAAATGGACAGCATTAATGATTGGGAAAAAGTGGCTTAATACAAGATATATTTTTTCTGACTTCTCATTAAAAATAGATTTGTTAAGCTTTAAAAACATAGCTAAATATAGTAAAAAGTTTCTATAAAAATAATTCAATTAATTTGTCATGGTTTAATAACCATAGCCTGGGTGATAAATGACTAAAGAACTTAAAAGAATAGACACAGGGTGTGGATTTAAAAGTGTTATGAAAACATTGGCCCGGTTCCAGCATTTGCCTGATCTACATTTATAAATGGACTAAGAAAAAATACCTAAATATGTCAAGTGCATCTGCAATTATCTATTGTTTATATTACTGGCATCCAGGAACTTTATTTCCTTGGTAATATGGGTATTCACAAAGATTTGTACAGAATACTATCTGTATATAGGAATTCTTAGATGCTCTTTGGGATGGCTATTTTCAAAAGGCCAAAATTTATATATAATACAAGATAATCATGTTTATCCCAATTTAGTAATATATATTTAAATATTCAGAAAAAGTATAACAGACTCATTTTCTTTTCTTTTTTTCTTTTTTTTAGAATTTGTCACATTGATTTCGTAGTGATTGCACCAGATTGCAAACTCCCCAGCACGTGTGCCCCTTTTTCCACATCCTTGCCAGCATTTGTTTTCCGGTGCTTACTTTAGCTTAGCCTTTCTGACTGGAGTGAGAGGAAATCTGAAAGCAGTTTTAATTTACATTTCCCTAATTATTAAAGATATTGAATACTTGTAAAGGTCTTTTATTTCTTAGTCATTTTTCTCTTTTTTTCTTTCTGAGAACTCTGTGTTCAGGTCTTTAGAACATTTTTATATATTAAATTTTATTTATTTATTTATTAATTAATTAATTTATTTATTTATTATTTACTTTTGAGAAAATGCCTCACTATGTAGCCACAGATTATCTTGAACTTGCTGTGTAAACCATCCCAGGCAGGCACCAGTTTCACAGAGATCTGCCTGCCTCTGTCTCAAGAGTGGTGGGATGAAAGGTAGGTGTTACCATGCAAGGGGCTTTTTTAAAACTGGTCATTTGTTTTCTGCACTTCTGTTTTTTGAGTTCTTTGTATATTCTGGAAAATAAATCTCGATCAGATATTTGGATGACAAAATGCTCTCACACTCGCTAGACTTCCTCTTCACATAATTGATTGTTTCCTTTTTTATATAGAAGCTTTTTAGTTTAATGAGATACCATTTGTCAATATTTGATCTTGGTTCCTGAGCAATTGATAAAGTTTATAATCTAAAGGCTTATCATTATTGGACATGTCATTAGTGATTGAAGGAAGTGCTAAGAATTTCCGTCAATCTTATAAACATGAGCATAAAATAGTACTGATGAAATCTTTACCTTTGGATTTTTAGGTCATTACTATTTTTGTTCTTTTAATCTCTATTTAATCTATATTGATCAGTACTATTTCTTCTAATTTATTATTATCAGACTTGAATTAAGTTATTCTTTTTAGAATAATATTTTTACTAATTTTATATTTTCATAAATATATATAATATATCATGCTCATGGTCAGTCCCAGTCCACCTTATAACTTAGCTTCTAAAACACTCTTGCTTTTAACTTTTTTAAGGATTCTTCTAACAGTTCTACCTCCCACATTAAACCCCATGTCCAATTAGTGTTGCCCATGTGCCCTATGTTATGTATCTATCCAATGGGGCATGGACAGCCTACCAAGGAAAAGTGATCCTTCTTTCTTTCCCCAACAGTCATCATGCTCTAAGTCCTCCATAGCAAGTGGTAAGGTCTTAGGCGTCTCACCCACATTTATGCTGGAATTTTGAATGGCCTGATCTTGTGCAGGTTTGTGAATGTAATCACAACTATTGTGGATCCATTTGTTAAAAAATGACCATGTCATATCCAGAAAAAAAAAAGTATTTCACAAAACTCCTTTCCAATTTCTAGCTTTAATACTCTTATTTTAAAGGGTGCTCTCAGTAATTATGGACACACATTCATATTTTTAGATCTCTATTTTATTTGCTAGTATTATGCAACATGAAGATAGTCATGAAGAACATTTTTACAAAGTTAGTTCTACAATTTATTTGCCACATGCCAGACATGGATTCACAGAAAGTTTAAACATACACTTCACAGTTTATATCATAAAGATTTACCACGAAATGCATTTTTATGAAGCTACATAATGAGGAGAGTTTTAAAACACACTTCCAAATTTTAAAAATAAAGTAGAACAAAATGGGAAAATAAGTTTTAGTCGTGGCCTTAATACAAATAAAATCCATGCGGGAAATGCTTAAAAACATAGCAAAAAGAATTGTAGATTTTATCTTGATATACATTTAATACAAGCATTTATACTCATACAAAAATTGAATATCATAATATTAAAAATCAAATAACATTTATAAACTACACAGAAAAAAATATGTGAATTATATGAATAGATGTGTATGCAACTAACACCATGGCCGTAGTTTGACATTGGATCTTTATGGTTGAAAATGAAGACAAATAAGTTTCTTATTTCATGGAATTAATACATAATTCCAAACTTACAAATATTTTCAAATATCTCTTAGTGTGTAAAACACATATGTATGAGAGTTCTAAATGTTTGATTTATTTCCTTCAGATTAGTGTTTTCCAAATTGTGTGTTACTATCTTAATGCACACAATTAAATACTTTTTGTATTACTATAAAAACTAGGATTTAATGATGTGTAGTACATTTGGATGAAATACAGTTGCTATCTGTAATGAATGTTGAATAAGAATTTTTATCTTTGGTTGCTGGAAATTTCTTTCATTAAGCACTTAATACTTTTCAGAATATACTTAGTATATGTGATGAGTAATATTGTCAACTTACAAACATCTAGAATCTTGGAGACCAGTCTCTGGTCATGTACGTGAAAGAGTTTCTAGATTAGAAACTGAGCTAGAAAGATCCACGTTAACTGTAAAGGGCAACATTCCATGGGCTGATGTCCCAGACTGAATATAAAAGGAGAAACAAGCTGAGTACCAGCACTCATTTCTCTGCTTTTTTTACTGTGGATGCAATGTGACTAGCTACATTGCATTTTTGCTATCCATGAGAGATTGCATTCCTTTCATCTGTTATATAAAAACCCTTAAGTTGCTTTCAGCTGGGTATTTAGTTCTCACAATAAGAGAGTAACAAATTCAATTTATTGGATGTTTCCTTGTATGTTAAGTTATTCTGGGTCTATTATGTGGATTTCCATTAGGAAACTGTCATTTAATCTGATTTCTATAAACCACGATGTTTTTATACAAAATTGTTTTGTTTTTTTGTTTTGTTTTTTGCTTTTTTTTTTTTTTTTTTTTTTGGTCATTTTAGACAGGGTCTCCCTATGGCCCCAGCTGTCCTGGAACTCACTATGTAGACCAGGCTGGCCTTGAACTCACAGAGATCTGCCTGCCTCTGCTCCCAAGTGCTGGGATTAAAGGCGTGCGCCACCATGCCTGGCACAAAATTGTTTTGTTTTTAGAGATGACACAGTAAATATTGCACCATGCCATATTTTAAAACCTTGCTACAAAAAAAGAAAGCCATTTTTAAATTCTTGAAGAAAAATTATTCAATCATTAAATTATATAAATGTATTTATTGCTGAAGTTTTAACTAAACCCTGTATTTTGGAAAATCGCAATAAATTCTTCCATCAGTTTTAGTTAAGTTCTCAATAGTTAAATTATGTTGCCACACGTAATCTTTTCAGCATTATAACTGACTGTACAGGTAAAGAAGTATATGCAGGATTACAAAATTAAAATATAGAACAAATGACAGATATAGTGACACTCATGA
>NW_008360303.1:1940526-1953878 GCF_000622305.1 Nannospalax galili
ACTGAAGTGATCTGGAACTGTTGGCTTCTCCTGACATCATTAATCTAAAGCTCTGAGATCAGAGTCTTTCACACTGTAATGCAAAATATTGACAAGTGTTGACTTTGGTACCAAGAAATACTAAAAAGAATAATTAATACTTTCTTACATATACAAATAAAAACTACTTGTGGTTTAATTAGGAAATTAAGTGAGGAAGAATGTAGATTTGACAAAATAATGTACTTTTAATTAAATGGTGGCATTTTGATAATGTTTTAAAACATACACATGTTTTTATGTTAGTTTTAAATAAAACATTTATTGTTGAGAATAAGATACGAATAAGAGGTGCAACAATTTCCACTGGCCACCATCATATTTCTCAGTATTTGGCATGCCAGGTATTATTTGCCATTTGCAGCATTGAGTTATGCAAAAATTCTGTGAAGTTAATAGGCTCTTCATCTATGTCAGGTGAAATCAATGTCAGCATTATCCTTAGGACAGGGAACATTGCTACCATGTTAGCATTTTATGCTGATAAAATGAAGCTGACACTGCTCTTCATCTGAATGCCAGAAGAATGGACACAGCTCAAACATGCAGGGAAATGTAATGAATAGAAGCAAGGATAGTTTCAGAAGCTCAACATATAACATTAGCCTTTAAGTAAAATGCTTTTCTAAATATTTTGATGGCCACTTAAGTACAATATAAACCACATAGAAATGTGGACATCCAGCATTCCTTTAAATGGGCAAGAGAAATCATAAAGAATAAATGGTTAGAAATTGAGGATATCAAAATCAGTTACAAGGTACACAAGCACTAATGTGATGGGTGCTAAAGTGAGTGGATGAGGAAAAAGGAGTAGAGTCCAGTAATTGGTAAATGGCCAGAGTAGCCCAGTCTACGGCCCAATTCATTGTGTCTTATGAAGATAAAATACTTTAATGGACACTATAACAATTGACCAGTAGCAAATACGAAACATTTAATCTTGAATATCATTAGTTTAAAAACCCAAATAATATATAAAATTTCTGTTGCTCTTCAATAAAATTGTTATTAAAATCTAATATCAGATCCATGTGTCTATTATCACAAAATAGTATTGATTCTCTTTAAATTCTGATATAGTATTTGAAGCAGTGCTTCCTAACATTTAAAGGTGCAGTTTGACATCCAGGCAGAAACAATTCAAGTAAATCCTACCTCCTCAGTATGCAAATTGTGAAAACTGATTCCAATTTAATAAAAACCTTTTACTACACTGTTTTCTCATGTTCAGTACTAAGAACAGCCCAGCAAAGGCCACTGCTAATCTTGAGGAAACAGATCCAAATATACAGAGTTTATTTACCCTAGTATTACACTGTTGTCAAGGGTGGGGACGAGGCAGATATAAGACAACAAACCTTGAAGCAAAGATTGTATTAAGAATAGAATGGCTGAGGTGAAATGCTGGATCACTTGGCTGTGCTCTGTTCTCATGTAGCGTCCTAGCTCTATTTCTTTATATTTAATTTTTTATTAAAATTTTTGTGTTTTGCATACAATATAATTTAATAGTATTTATAATCCCTCCCCCATCCATTATCTCCCCAATGCCCCCACCTAATTCAATGCACTGCACTATATATGCAAGCAGCCTTTAGATTCTGATTTGTGTCACCACATGTCCCTTATTGTGGGTACATCCACTGGAGGCTGATCCATCAACTAAGAGTCCCATCCCTATAAGAGGTTGTTTCTCCTCCTCCCAGCAGCCATCAGTTGCCAAAAGTTCGTTAGGTTGGGTTGGGATTTCTTACCTACTTCCCCATATCTATACTGAAATTTTTTTTTGGATAGAGCTTGCGTGATACTTGTGCATGCTGTCACCTTTGCTGTGAGTTCACATGTGTAACTGACTGGCTGTCTGGAGAACCCTGCTTCCTTGGTCTCATCCACCCCCTCTGGCTCTTACAATCATTCTGCTCTCTCTTCTGAAATTATCCTGGGAATTTGGAGGCAGAAGTTTGAAATAAGTGTGCTGTTCATGGATGAGCACTCGGTAGCCTTTTTTTTCTCTGCACGTTGGCCAGTTATGAATTTCAGTGTTAATCACTATCTGCTGCATAAGGAAACCTCTGTAGTGACTAGAGTTGAAAGATGCATTCATCTTATGTGTAGAGAAGTTGCACTGAAAATGTGTCAATTAGGACTAAACATTTCACAGTCATTTATTCTCTTCATCTGACCAGCTACTGTTTTAATCTACATCTGTTGCAAAAAAAAAAAAAAGAAGGTTATTTGATGAATGGTGAAAGATACACTTGTCTGTATATGAGAATGCATATTAAGGTATGGTAAGAAATTACATTGGTCTAGGGATGTAGCAAAAGTAGTTCTTATCTAGGATTTATGACCCCTCCCCAGTCATGTGTATTTGACGATGTTTATAGTACCACATACATTTTTCCTCCCATTGAGTGAGTTGATAACCCCTAAGATAAACATGCCACTACTGAACTGATAGCCATAGTTTGCTGGGTAGTCATTGTTCTTTATTAGGATTTACAGCTACCTGGGCAGAACCACTGATTGGTTTTCTCCCTTTACAGCTTGCATAATATCCTTTGGTACCATAAGAGGTACTCTTCATAGAAGAGGCTTTCAGGTCAGTTGACTGACTGCTTGATTGCTCCTGTGTCCAAAGTATGACCTATCTTTTGCAGTAGGGTCTTACTTTCAAATTCTGGGAGGCTTTCAAGGCCTATGGCAATAGCCTCTGTTATTTGGGATTACCTTGACCAACAGATGCAAGAAAGGCTTCTCCTGCCTAGCACCGTGTTTTTTGATCTATAGCCTTCAGCTATATCTATATCTGCTAGTGTGTGTTTGTGAGTGTGTGTGTGTATTTTTCAGTGTTATTATGAACTAATATAATTCAGTCTGATTTTTCAAACCATCTTAACATTTTTTCTCTTGCTTATCATTCCCCTGTATAACCCTCCATACCGTGTCCCCTGTTAAGTAGCCCATCTTTTTTCTTTTCCCCCTTGATAACACCTGTCTCCCACTCTCCTTGAAATACATAATACATCTCCCCCTTTATGTACATAGTTCCATTCCATTTCCCTGGCTCCTGCAAATACATCAAGATATGTACTCATATCTAAGGATTTGGAGTCAAGAGCCACAAATGAGAGAGAGCATGTGTCACTTTTTTTTGAGCCTGGTTTACTTCACTTATAATAGTTTCTTGTTAGATCCATTTATCTTCAGCTTTCATGATTTTGTTTTTCTTTAATGCTCAGTAGAACTCCATTGTGCAAATGTACCACATTTTCATTATCCATACAGTTGAGAGACATTCTGCTATTTTTCTATTTCTTAGCTATTGCGGAAAAAGCAGCAACAAACAAGGCTGTGCAAGTGTCTCTATAGTAAGATGAGTCCTTTGGGCATATGCCATGGAGTGGTATAACCTGATCATTTGGTAGAATTGTTTTCAGATTTTTAAGAGTTCTCCACACTGCCGTCCACAGTGGTTGCAATCTCACCAGCAAGGAATGAGGGGTCCCCCTTCCCTGCAACCTCACCAGCATTTGGTGTCATTTGTTGTCTTGATCCTAGTCATTCTGACCTGGGTTAGATGAAATTTTAAAGTATATTTGATTTACATGTCCCCAATTAAAAAAGAATGCTGACCACATTTAGCAATTGTTATTTCTTCCTTTGAGAGCTTTCTGTTCAGATCCATAGCCCAATTTTAATTGGGTCATTTTGTTTCTTCATTCTTTGTTTTTGAATTGTTTCTATATTCTGCATATGAATGCTCTATCAGATGAATAGCTGGTGAGGAGATACCCCCACTTCGTTAGCTTCCTCTTATCTCAATTGGTTGTTTCCTTGGCTGTACAGGAGCTTTTTAGGTTTATGAGGTTCCATTTTTAAAATATTGTCCTTATTCCTGAACAACTGATGTCTGATTCAGAAAGTCTTTTCCTACACCTATATCTTGTAGTGTACTGCCTATGTTATCTTTTAACAACTTCATCATTTCTGGCTTCATGCTGAGGTCTTTGATACACTTGGAGTTGACATTTGTACAGGATGATAGATACGGGTCTAATACCATTCTTCTACATGCGGAGTATTGCCAGCACCGTTTATTGACGATGCTGTCTTTCCTGCAGTGTGACGGTCCTGCTGTTGCCTGTGCTCCTACATGTATTTGTTTCTTAATACATCCAACTAGTCTCTGTCTTTTGACTGAAAAGTTGAGGTCATTGATATTTAAAGTTTCATTTAAAGATATATATTTGTTACTATCATGTCAATTTTTTCTTTGATTTTTTGTTTCTGCAATTATACTTTTATTTGTGTTTTTTTTCCTGTGTAGCCTCTTGGGTATGGTCAGTCCTTTCTTCATTCCTTTGTATCCCTCAACTATTCTCTTGAAGCAGTTTTGGTGGACATGAATTCTTTCTCCCTATTTCTATCATGGATTTTTTTCTTTCCCCTTTGATTATGATAGAAAGTTTTGATGGATAAAGTGCTGTGGATTGGCATCTATAATCATTTAGCACTTGGAATATTTTGCTCCAAGCTCTTCTTCCATTCCTTGGTTTTGGTTGAAATTGACAATAGTCAGAATACATTATTGTAGAAAATACAGAAGTAATTGACAGCCTGATTCTATGATTATGACATGATGCATCTCCCTAGAATACATTTGGTCAATTAATTAATTTATTTTTATATTATGTGTGTGTGTTCCCTACATGTATGTAAGTGCAACATATATGTACAATGCCAGGAAAAGCAAGAAGATGGCATCATATCCCCTGGAAATGGAGTTTAAGATGGTTGATAGCTGCTATGTGGGTGCTGAGAACTGAACCTGGGTCCTCTGCAGAGTAGCCAGTGCTAACCTGCTGACCCATCTCTCCAAAGTCTGTAATGAGTTTTTAAGAAATATTTTCTTTTGTTCTCTTGGCTAATTAGCCCATTAGCCTTGTGATTTTTTTCCTACATACCACGTATTGCAGCTCCTAGGTCATTGTATCAGACATTTCTTTTTCCCTTGAAGCATATTTTGGAAGTTTTGAGCATCATATATTTTCTTCCAAAAAATCGTATAATTCAAATGTTTCACAAAAATAAATGTCATTATTTTTATTTGCTTCATTGGATAATGCCATACCTATAGTAACAAGAAGGAAAGTTTTATTAAGAACCATGATTCTAAATGTTTACATTGAAATACCAGAATAAGTAGAAATTAAGTGCTAGATGTATAAGGACCCTGGGTTACCTCCCTTGTCATGTAATTCTCATGGCTCAAAGTACATCACAAAATCCTGAGGGAAAATTCATACGTGTTTCAATTTATGGTTTATTTACAACCCAGAAATACATTTTCCCTTAGGAGAATTAAAAAAACAACAACAAAAAAAAAACAAGAGTAAAATAAAGAAAATAATGACCTTGATGCTGAAACTCATTTACGGCCACTGAGGAAAATTTATTATGAAGACGTTACATGCACTGTTGTATTGTTGCTTGAAAATTTATTTGTTGAACTTTTCTGAAATGCGCTTAATTTTAACTTTCTGCTCATATTCTCTTATGTATTAATTCCTTCTAGATTTAATTTTATAATTTCAGAAACACCTAACATTAATGAAGTTCCAAGTGTCAAACTAAAGCAAAAAATGAATAAACAAATTAATGAAGATAATTAGATGACTTGGTAACAGACCCACATCGAAATTTCCATGTTTGACAAAGGTGCCTTGTCACTTTAAAGTGGAAATGAGGAACTCCTCAACAAACAGCATTGAAAAGTAAATACACAATGGAACACTATTATAAATGCTGATCACATGCATATGGAAGTGCATTTTAAGTAAAATATAAATAGTCAATATACTAAGTAAAGCTACAAAGTTATTACAAGGAAGTGCAGAAGAATATCTTTGAAATTTTGAGGTCAGTAAAATGTCTAGTGCACAAACACTCATGAAAATTTTAAAAGAAGATAAATGTCAGATTATGAGTACTTATATATGAAATTTGTGTTCTGTTGCATATTATAATGGATATAGTTAATAATAATGTACTGTCCATCACAAAATAACCACTTACAATAAGTACAAAAGTATATCTATGTATGTGTATATATGTATGTATTTATACACACAATGAAAAGTAAAGGTAACAATGAAAATGGACAAAAGAGTTGATCAGATGTGTCTCTACAGAAGTTTTATTAATGGCCAATGATTATGTAGAAAAGTGTCCGCCAAAGAATTATTGTCAATATGAGATGTTATTAAGACACACTAGAATAGGTAACATGGAAGAAGGCTGACAACTGAGTTTCTGTGAATGTGTAACAACTGAAAAAAATCACTGCAAGAAGGTCAGTGAAAGTATTCAACCATTGCAATAAATATTTTGGTGGTTTCTCATACATATTTAAACAAAGCCACCTCAAGACATAGATCACCTGAGGTACTTACTACTGGAAAAGAAAGAAAGACAATTCTCCTGGTCTAGATTCCTTTTAAAATGCTTACCTGACCACAGAAGTGTAAGTGAAATATTGCTCAGTGCATCATCATGACACATGAATTATCCTCCATAGGGTATTCTGGTTTAAAAGGATTCATAGTATTAGAAAAATGTCTCTATAAAATGTTTGGTAAGCTAAGGTATAAATTGGAGATGTTTCAAAAGTAACACTATCTGACTTGAGACAATCTTGCAAAGCCTCCTTTGCAGTCCTCAATGACACACTTTTCAATTTTTATTTTATTTTTCAGCTTTATTATGAAATAATTGAGAGATGCAAATTGTAAAAATACACATGTACATGAATCTTTCATATATGTACACATGACAAATGACTTCATCGAGCTAATAATGTATCCATAACCTTATATATTTGATTCTAATAGTGAAAATTATAAATCTTAATGATCTAATCTAGTAGTAATTTTAATGCATTTTTAACTAAAATCATTTCTGGGCAATCATTACCTTTCCACTGCAGGAGAAAGGAATATCAACTGGCATTCTTGGCCCTTCTTGTAAATTTGCTTGTGCCTTTGAAACTATCAGAAGATTGACACTGTTATCATTACTGATTACTTAAATACTATTTGACCATGTTATCATTTGATCTTTGTTTAGGCTAGACAAGAAATTCCAATCCGAATCACTTGAACATTAGAAATAAAGATATTAACAGAGTACTACTGGCTTCATAAAAAAGATTTAGATATGTTCTATCTTTTCCCTATTTTGGAATACTCTGTGGAGTATTTGTCTTAACTTTTGAGGTTTAGTAGATTTCTGTGCTGTTTCCATCTGGTCCTAGTGTATTTTTAGTTAGAAGATTTTTAATTACTCTTCTGCCTCATTGGTTGTTATGGGTCTGTTTAAATTGTTTAACTCATTTTGGTTTAATTCGGTGTGTCACACATATTTAGAAATTTATGCATGTCTTTTAGATTCTCCACTTTACTGGAATATAGGTTTTGAAGTATTTTATGATTTTCTGAATTTTGTCGCTATCAATGATTACCTTTTCATCTGTTATTTTATTAATGTACAGCCTCTCTCTATCTTTTGTTTAATGAGTCTAAAGATTTTTCCAACTTGATAATCTTTTTCAAAAATCAACTCTTTATTTCACAAATTCTATTTTTTTAATTAATTTATTTTTATTTTATGTGTTTGAGTATTATACCTGTGTGTGTGTAAGTGCACCCATGTCTGCAGTGCCCACAAAGGACAGAAGAGGTGTCAGATCACCGGAAACTGGTATTACGAGTGGTTGTTAACTGCCATGTGGGTGCTGGGACTTGAACCTGGGTCTTCTGCAAGTACAGCCAGTGCTCTTAACCACTGACCTATCTCTCCAGCCCAGATTCTTTGTATTTTTTAAATTTTCTGTTTCTGTTTCATTATTTTCAGCCCTGATATTCACTATGGCTTCCTTTCTATTCTTTTTTGGGTGTTGTTTTTCCTGTTTTTCCAAGTTCTTCAGGAGTATCATTAGGTTGTTAATATGAGAACTCCTCAGTTTTACTCTGGTATCAAAACCAGAGAAAGATACGTAAATTAAAGAAAATTATAGGCCAATAACTCTAATGAACATAGACACAAAAATTTTCAATAAAATTCTTTCAAACTGAATGTAAGAATACATGAAAAATATCACTAGCAAGATGACTTCATCTCAAAGTTAAAGGGATGATTCAACATACCTAAATTAGTAAATGTAATCCAACACAAAAAGAGAGTCAGGACCAGAAGCCACATGATTATCTCACTACACGCAGAAAAGGCCTTTAACAAAATTCAATTTCCTTTCATGATAAATGTCATGAAATATCTGTGGATAAATGGAACATATCTCAACATAATAAAGGCAATATACAGCAAAGGAACAGCCAGCATCCTACTGATCAGAGAAAAACTCAGACCATTTACATTAAAATCAGGAGGTAGACAATATTCTCAGTCTCTCAATTCCTGTTCAATATATACACTGAAGTTTTAGATAGAGCAATAAGACAAGCAAAGGTTATAAAAGAGATTCAGACAGGAATGTAAGAAATAAAAATATGTTTATTTGCGGATACACATAAAAGACCCTAAGTACTCCACCAGAAAAATACAGTGGATGAACACATTCAGCAAAGTAGTGTTATATAAAATTAACACATGAAAATCAGTAGCCTTCCATTTACTAACAACAAATATATTGAGAACGAAATCGTGGAAATGATCCCATTCATGATAAGTTTAAAAACAACATTATATGCAGGAAAAAAAAATCCTAACACAGGAATGGAAAACTTTTTAAAAAAAGAGTTTAAGTCATTGTAGAAAGAAATTTAAATTTAAATCCAAATTCCACAAGACAGAAATATTTCCCATGCTTATGGATCAATAGGACTAATATTGTGAAAATGGTCATGTTAACAAAAGCAGTCTATAGATTCCACACAATCCCCATTAAAATCCCAACACAATTCTTCACAACAACTGAAAAAATAATCTCAAATTTCATGTGGAAAGACAAACCAAAAAACAGCATAGCCAAAACAATTCTAAAAACAAAAGAACTGGAGGCAACAACATCCCTGATTTCAAATTATATGACAGAGCTATATTCGTAAAAACAGAATGGTATTGGCGTAAAAACAGACCTTAAACAGTGGAATAGAAGTTAGTACCCAAATTTAAATCCACACACTTAAAGCCACCTATTTTTTATAAAGAGGGCAGAAATACATATTGGAGAAAAGACAGCATCTTAAAAAATGGTCGTAGTCTAACTAGATAGCTACATGTGGAAGAATGAAACTAGATTCCTGTCACCATGTGCATAACTCAACTACAAATGGGCCAAAGACCTCAACAATACCTGATGCCCTGAATCTGATAGGGGGAAATGTAGGCAATATACTGAACTGAAAGGCACATGGGAAGGTTTTCTAAAAAGAACCCTGACAGTGCAGACAATAAGACCAACAATCATAAATGGGAGTTTATGAAACTAAAATGTGTCTGTACAGCAAAAGACACTATCATTGTTGTGAATAGGCAACTTACAGATGGGAAAAAAATATCTTTACCAGTTATGCATGTGACAGAGAGTAAGCTTCTAAAATGTATGCATAACAAACAAACAAACAAAAATCCCTTAAACATAAAAAAAAGCATCCAATTAAAAATTGGGGCAAAGATGTAAACAGAGGATTCTCAAAAGGTGGAAAAACAGATGGCTGCTTTTCTAGTTTGTTTCTCCATTGCTGTGACAAAACATTCTGACCAATACCATCTTGGGGAGGAAAGGGTTTACTTTATCTTACATTTCCTGTGTCACAGTTCATCAGAGAACTCAAGGTAGGAACTCTTGGAGCAGGAGCCTGGAGACAGGAGCTGAAGCACAGGCCATGGAGGAACACTGCTTACTGGCTTGCTTCCCTGGCCCATACTCAGCCTGCTTTCTTAAACAATATTTTCTATCAACATTGCTCCTGGATACCTGCGAGAATTTGATGGTAAGATTCTTTTGCTGAGGACACTATAAATGTGAGTTGTGGAGCAAATAAGGAGAAACCAAGCTGGTGCTGACTTTGAAGCTTCATCTCCATTGGTTAGATTTCATACTGCTGAGAGGTGCTATGCATGCTAGTGGAAGAGCAAATTAATCAACCTTATGCAGATCTTAACACTACCAACTACATTAAGAACTGTCTTGGAAAGAAATGCCCACCAGTGTAATAGTGGCATGAATACTATGAGGGTTAATTGAACACCATCTGACTGGATTTAAGGCCTGCTGCACAAGCTGGAGCCCATACTTGATTTTGTTAATTAGGACCAAGAACATGTGGCTAGAGAGGTCACAGGCTACAGGGAGGGGGGAGCATCCTAATATTATTCTGCTAAATGGACATAATATTAAACTGACACCAAACACTTTTGAATTGTTTGATCAGTGTGTCTTTCAGTTCCAACCAGAGAAGCTTCTTTCTGCAGAAGATGGTGATTAACACAAAGACCCACAACTAATGAATGTACAGAGAGGAAGAAATGTTAGTGTTCAACTCTAAAAGGGACACCTATACCACATTCTCTCCTCCAAAGGCTCAGGGATAATTTTGGAAGCAGGGGAACAAAGATTGTGTCAGCAGGAAGTGGTAGAAGACTACAAGTAAAATATTTCCCAGAGCACAGGGCAGTTGTATATATGAACTCACAGGCAATCGTGACAGCGTACAGAAGACTTGAGCCAGCTTGAGCCAGACAAAAGCCCAGCATAGAAGGGAACTGGTAAGAAGCCCTATCTGAGGAACTGTTGATAATTGATAGCTTCCAGTAGAGGGAGAGACAGTTAACTTTAAAGTTGTGATGCCAGATAGGCTCCCCAAGCTCCAGAGGAAGGCCCCATACTCAAGAGCATTTGAGAGCAAAAATTATACTTAATAGGCTTTAAAAATTGTGAAGGACATGAACTGGGTGGTGGGGGTAGTAAGGTGGAGATAGAAATGGGGGATCAAAATACATTGTATGAAATCCTCAAAAAATAAACCAATAAAATATTTTAAGAAAGCTTATGTTACAGTGACAGCAAAAGGTTTCAGCAATCATCTTGCCTAAGCTTCCTAAATTCTGATCACAGGCATGCACCAGCTTGTTTGACACTGTCTTTTTCCTACAGGTTTTGGCCAGGGAGCATTTTTCATCGTGCTTCAACACAGGCATCTCTCTCAGCATACACAACTCTTTTTAAAATATATTTTTTTAAAATAAAAGCATCTAGGGCCCACTGAGGCTTCTGACTTAAGAGCTGAACTAGATGCTAGTGGGTGAGACCCAGAGATGGGGATGGAAGTGAGTTGAGGGACAGGATAAGAGAGATACAGAGGGTGTCCGCAGGGTGCCTAAGCTGAGTCAGAGGCCTTTTGGTCTACTCCATAACATCTTCCAGAGTGACTCAGCCTAGGTGAGCAAAAACAAGAGACAGCAACCTCATCCCTGTCGCTGTGGAGTAGAGCTTCTAGCCCATTTACAGGGAGTACTCTCTAGCACCTGACTAGTTTTCAGGAGACCCACTATTAATTCCCCTTATAGTCTCTCTCTTCATCAACTAACATGACTCTCCCCAAGCTCACCAGTCCTCAGTTTAGGAGCCCATGAAGACACATCTTTTGCAGAGATACTTATGTGCAAGTGATTCTCCAAGGACATAGAAGTTAGTGTACTAAGCTGTGGAACCACACCTTTAAGAGGGGAGAGGCCACTTTCTACTGTAAAGAATAGTTAAACCCATGCTGTGAGGAAATTACACAAACTGAAACCTTTGGACCGTTCTTCAGAAGGTTCTTTTGGTGGCTCAGCTCTTGGAGTCTTTCAGTCAACTATGGGAAATTTCCTATCAGTGGTGTGCACGAAGAAGCAGGTTGCAAAAATTTTCAGGTACTAGAACAATTTCTTACTTTCTTTGCTTGGAGGATCCAGAATTGGGTACAGGAGTAATGTCCAGGAAATAAAGAATAAACAGTGACTCTGGTGAAAGATTCACAAAGAGAGGACGAAAGACTTAGCCAACAGTCTCTGTGAAACGGCAGGAACTGCCCT
Source organism: Nannospalax galili (assembly GCF_000622305.1). Classification (NCBI taxonomy): domain Eukaryota; kingdom Metazoa; phylum Chordata; class Mammalia; order Rodentia; family Spalacidae; genus Nannospalax; species Nannospalax galili. Next base: position 1,952,665 of record NW_008360303.1, read on the forward strand.
TAGAGAAGATGACACCCTTGACATCATCAGAGGAGTTATTAAGTGATCTGCTGGAGTCTGTGGAAGTTCAACCTAAGAGGATACCCAAGAAATAGAGGGAAGGCACCCCAGCCCTTGCACTATAAGAGTAGATGAGGCCAAATAAGAATCTCGGACTTTTTCAAAGGAGTGGATTTCCATTTACTAAACCCTGTGTGGTCTTCAGTTTGAAACAAGGAGAGTGATGGATGCCAGATCTACTGTAAAATGAAGGAAGTCCCAAATGGCAACAAGATAGGAGATAAACGACTGCATGGTAACCTTTGCCATAGAAAGGAAAGAAGAAAGCAGGTGGAACATGATCACTGGGGCTTTGATAATGAGAAGGTAGCTAGTGTGAACTTGGGCTATGAGAACACTAGAATTCTCCTGCTACTTTTCAACCAGACTAAAGTTTATGAGGCTTTCTCTAGCTGAGTGTCTCCTCTAATACTACTTCCTCCTGATCCTAGAATACTGTTGGATTGAGTTCAAATTCATCAAAAGTGCTACAGAAAATTCATGAGTTCTCACCTTCCAGAACCTGCGTCTTCCTTAAAGAAACAGAAGCCTTGATGAGTGCCCAGTGATGATCTGGGAGAGATACCCTCTTCATTCTGGCCAGCCAGGCAGTGATACTGAGTTTCAGAAGCCAGGACAAGGAGCTTGGCAGCATGAGATGGGAGAAAGGGATATGGCGGAGGAGTCTGACTTTGACGAAAATGGACCTGGAAGTAATCCTCCAGGATCCCAGCACCTCAACTGTATCTATCCTGTTCCAAAGCCCAAGTGGTGAGAAGCTTTACTTGGGATTGAGATGAAGCTTGAGGAGCAATGAATATGGATGTGGGTCAGTCATTGCCATCTGCCAGCTTGGCCACAAGAAAAGAACAAAAGTGTTTCTCAATCCTATATGAATTTGATTCTCTTCTGTGGGAAATCATGAGAGAACACCAAGGGCTACATTTTCAGTGGTGGACTTGGACTCAGGGTCCCACACATGATGCACAAGCACTGCATGGCCAAGCTAAATCACAAACTTCATATTTAAACTTCTGAAGAAATTTTAAAATGCATGTGTATATATACATATATATATATATAATTAGTAGGACAAGAAATTAAGAAGGACTGAGGATTCATGGGAAAATTTGGTGGGGAGCTGAGATGAATGTAAATAACACAGTCAATACTTA
>NW_008360303.1:1954681-1964915 GCF_000622305.1 Nannospalax galili
ACCAGGAAAATGAAAGTGTCTCCAATAGAGTTAAATTTTTATTAAAATTAACTTTCCTGCTTATAAAATTATTGCAGGCTAAATGAGGCAAATACAGAGCTTTACATCTTTTTCATTTCTTTTTATTAGTGATATAACTGTGGCTAAATCTTGAAAAAAATAATAAAAAAGGAAAAAGAAAATTAAAAGCATCTACATATGAAAATTCATATTCATAGCTTAAAATCTTAGTATAAACAAGTATAAAATGTTTTGTCAATTTTCTGTTACATTTTAGACTTCAATCGAAAGTACTTTATAGAAATGAAGACAGAATTAGCACAGACATGTATTTGTATAAACATATATGTGTATATATATATTTATATATCAAACTACATAATACAAATACTACTAATAAATAATAATACATTTCTTATGTTCTGGGGTAATATATTTACTTTTTAGTTCATCAGAGTTTTTTCCTTTCTTTGATGGTGCAAATCTTGAGATTTGTTGTATTTCCTATAGGTAACTATTCAGTGGGCCACAAATATGTTTTACTAAACTGTGATTTATTTAAATAAGAAAAATACAGTACTATTTAATATGTATCTTTTCACATAGTGTATAGTTTTCTCTTGCAGCATGAAAACCTTACATGACTCAGTTTGTTTTTTAAATGTTTTATTTACTGAAAATTTTCAATAAGATTGTGTCAATTTATATTTGCAAACCAAAAGCATTTCTGATTTTTTCTCATCTAACCCTTGTAATGAGTGAAGAGACAGTAAGTGGTTCAGGGGACTAGCCACCAAATACCTCTTTCTCTATTTGCTAATAAAAATACAAAGTCTTCAAACACTTCAAAATGTTATGTATCCCCATATAAATTCAAGAGAGAAATTGGAAATATTAATGATGCATTTCTGTATATACATCTATAGAACAGCTTTCCCCCAAATCAGTGATAAATCTTAATTCCTATGAGAGTTGAGACTAACAAGCTGAATTGAAAGTACATTATATAAGTGTACTCTGAAGGATGGGTTGAGTGAGAAAACAGGTGGAGGCCCGAAATTTTAAAACAGAACATATAAGACAACAGGGCTTATAGATTAATCAATTCAGAGATCAGATTATTAATTTTGGAACATCGAAGTAAAAAAGTGGTAGCCATGTCATCAAGAGAGGGCATGTACAGAGAACCATGGCCTTTCCTAGCTGGCAGACTGAAAGACTCTCTGACTTACTTTTCCATTTTATGACTTTTATCTTGTAAAGAATACAGCACTTCTATCAGTAAGTAATTATCCTGAAAGTATAAGTGGCTTCATTAAAGAGAGGAAAAGCTGGCCTTCACTGCCTTGAAGTCCTGAACACAATTCTAAATACAGCAAGAGTTTATTCTGTTATTTCACTCCAAGTGAGCAATCTTAAAGTTTTTATTAAAACACTCATGCTTCTAATTGTGTAAACCAAATAAAAATCTAGCAATAATGAAACCTGCTATATAGTATAATTAACCTAAAAAAAGATTATCTGATTTTAGAATATATTAATATTCCTAAATAATCGGTGGAAAACATACATATACACAATGAGGAGAGTTTTTAGGAAAAAATGTAAAGTTAATTATGGACTTCTATAAAATAACTATTAAATCTTTCTCTTTTAATTATTATAGAGTTAAATCAATAATTTGTCAAAATGAATTGTAAGGCAAGCAGTTTAAAACAGTACAAGCAATATCACCATTTGAAAGATAGTTTCTTTAGAGTGATTAATATCATGACTTTTTTCTCAGATTAAAAAAATTGTGTTTCCATATTTCTAGATAAGAATTATATTAGTTATTTCATTTTTATGATTTCTGTGCAAATAATGTATAGTTTTAACAGTGAAGAAAAATTATGTTTCATACTCAATTTCACAATAATGTGAAGCTGGTAACTATTTCGTACTGTTACCATTTTTCAGTTTGTTTCTTTCAAATGCATTTTCTTAGGAGATTGTATTTTCACTTGTTATTTTATGACACTGTTGAGACTTCTGCTGTTTTAATTCTCTTTCCCTTTTGCTCATTCATAGTCATTTAGTTGTATCTTACAAATCAACTCATTTCAAATAGCATTTGTTTTTCAATCAAGATACTATATATTTTCATTGTAGAGGAAATGTCAGAACTACTGAAGAGAAATGATCATATATGTTCAATTATATTTTCCTGTGAAGCTCTGCCTCACGACCGCCAGTTATTTTATCTTCTTTGCCATCTCTAAGTTTGAGCCTGGTAGGGGAACTGTTGGAACTGCAAACTGAAAGAATGGATGGCACAGTTGTTGAATTAATTTTTAATAATGTTTTATTCTTGGAAAATTCGGTACATTCGTATGTTTATTGGTTATATTAATCCCCAATTACTTCCCTCCATCTCCCCTTAGTGTCCTCCACCCCATATCCCTGCCAGCTACATGCCCTCTTTTCATTATGTTACATTATTAAAACCCCCTGAGATCCATTAGCATTGCCTACCTATATACACAGGAGCAAGAACAACCTACCTGTGACTGCATCTCTGAGCAGAGCGACTCTCCCTCCCTCAGCAGCCATTAACTTCCTATAGCTCCTCAGCTAGGGGTGGGGTCTCAGGGACCCCTTCCCCATACAGGGCAGAATTTGGAATGGTTTCATCTTGGGTAGGTCTTGCACAGGGAACTACAGTTGTGAGTTGATGTGTGCAACAGTCGTGTCATGTTCAGAAGTCATCATTTCACAGCTCTCCTTCCAGTTCTGACATTCATTTTGACACTTTTTCCTCAAAGTTCTCTGAGCCTTGGATGGCGAGAGCTTGGTACAGATAACCAATCTGCAAATTAAAACTCAGTGTTACTTATACTCAGAACTTAGCCAGCTTTGAAGCTCTGCTTTAACTAGTACCCACTTCAAATTTAAGCATCTCGAAATTAGAAAGACCACAAGTTTATTGAAATAAAAATAAATATTAAGAATACAATTTGACACGATGATCATTTAACAGAAGAAGGCCTATGATCTTGTAAATCGATGGCTTTTGACCAGGATTACAGTACAGGGAATGAAATCCCTCCTGTAAACCAGGTGTCATCTCTAATTAGAAACTAACTGATTTCCCCTATAATTGTCATGACGCTAATGCCCAAGTGGATACATTTTGCCAACAGGTCAGTGTTGTAGCATGCAGTGTCTGACACTGGGAAAGATCATTGATGTCTTTTCTCCCACAGCAGTCTGCATAGCACCTTCAGGCACTCTGTAAGCTAGCCAGTTTCCTGATCAGTTTGAGTTTGATTTCTTTGTCCTGTATCTAAAGTGAGTGAGTGGGGTCTACAGATTGGGTCTGTCAATAGCCAGAGGTTGAATTATTTTTATGATTGCAGTAGCTTTTGAGTGAGTTTGTTGGTTGTTTTATGTATGCAGAGATACGGGCTAGAAGGAATTCTACAGAGGTTATATGGAAGACTGTATATCTTTAATTTTCATGCCCCCCCTTCTTGTTCTCAGAATTGTTCCTAACTAGGTATTCTATATGGTTAAATTAATTGGTCAAGAATACCTATTGAAAAAATGTTTTCTATTAAAAATTGATACTTTAATCATATGATCTGTATGATCTAGTGAGAGGTCGATGGAAATGAGAGAAAACAAATTTCAAAAAAGGCTATTTTCAGATAATGAGAGAAAATGTGGGAGATAGTCTAGGGTAGCAGCCGCTTGGTAATTAGGTAAGATTTTGTTCTGGTCAGAGCATAAGCTCTCCAAAAATAGCGCTTCTTGTTATAAGCTTTTTATGTTGCCTAGATTATTACTTTCCTTACAAAAAATGAAAATGTTGAGTTTGTTTTTTCTCTTTTCTTTTTAATTATGTCTATTATTTGAGAGTTTTATACATTTATATAATGTATTTTAGTTGTTTTTACTGTTCCCTTTTCTCATCCGGCTCTCTTTCCAGCTGAACTCCTATTTCCCCGGGCTTTCATGTCCTTTCTTTATGTGACCTATTGAGTTTAATTAGAATTTCTTGCCTGAGCAAAGGCAACTTATCATTGAGTACCTGACTAAAAATAAAATGATATTCCCCTCTCACAACAGCTACTAATTGCCATCGGTCTCTCAGGGAGGAATGGGGCCCATTGTTCCTCCTCAACTCATGGTAAAATGTTGAGGGGCCAAGATTTATGCAGGTCTTGTACAGATGACCATAGCTGCAGTGAGTTCGTGGGTCCAAGGGCTATGTCCTATTGTCCCTACAGGGTATCAAAATGAATGTTTTGCACATTCTATGTATGTTCTCTTACTTGTACTACACACCTAGCTTGATATACGTAAGTTCTTATTGTTATAAAAATTACATCAGGCAAATCATCATTTGACTAATATGTGGTTTTTCTTTTGAAATTGAAATTATTATCTTACAAACAATGGTATGTTCAAGTCATCTACATTAGAGCACTCCTAATGTATGTTGTTCAGATGTATCCTGTAACTAATGTCTTCAGTCTGTGAATACTGCATTTTTACCTGTGCTTCAGTTCTTCCGTGCAATTTGAATTTTTAATTTTCTTGCACCTAAATTTACCTCTTATAAACGGTATTGTTTTATGCAATGCCAAAGCCTATAAACTCATAATAATCTTGTGCCCTTCTGAAAGCTGGAACAAAATCTGTTTTGACTACCTAGGTAGTGTCTTGTGGGGTTTTGTTTTTCTGTTTGTTTTTTTTCTTATTCTACATATATTGTAGGGGTATCGAAAAAGTAACCCTTGTTCATCTGTTCACATGGTCCATTTATTATGACTGTAACCTGGATGTTCCTCTGAGTAGCTGGAGTTGATCCACTCGAGTGCCACAAAAAAGGGGTGGAGAGCAGCCAAATTGGGAGGGGGAACAGCAAGTGGGCAAGTCACTGCTTCATGGACCTCAGGGATCCGAATGGGGTGAGAGGGCCCCTCCCAGACTCCACAGGGGTAGGAGCCACAAAACGGGTCGTGAAAAGCTGGCTGGACACCTCCTCGGAAACCTAACGAAGACTGCAGGCAGGAGGTGGATGGCACATGAATTTCAAACATGGAAAAGGAAACGCCTGTAAGAATACGTGTCCTTTTAAGTCACCCACTCCCAAATGTCATAAAAACTATGCAAAATGCAAATAGAATGTCTTCTGTTGGCTTATCAATCCAAGAGATTCTGAGTGAGGGCCGGTCTCCCAGGAGAAAAGGAAAAGTTTAGTGAAATAATGACACCCAGCACATTTTCTGAGACGTTTCCTCTTAAGTGAAAAAACCAAAGCTATGCAAATATATTGAGGTAATGTTAGAATGGGTGACTAGTCTGGCATGAGCAATAGAGAACATCCTGATGAGGTAGGCACAGAGTTAAATGCGAGGCAACCAAGAAAACTACAGGTGTTATTTCAAGAATTGTATCTGCAATGGGTAAAATGCCCCTCTTATGACTAGATATCCTAGAAGTTAAGCTTTTCTCATCACATCTAAAATTAAGTGCCAAGGCACTTTCTAAATGAACTTACACACCTACCATTTAAAATCTTGAGAAGTGGGGACAGAAGTAAATAGGAACATCTTGGTTCTAAAGCACTCACAATAGAGTAGAATAAAGGTGGTACCCAGAAAGAATAATTTATCAATGGCATAACAATAAGGAGAGAACCATACTAAAAATATTCCTAGGGCCGGAGAAATGGCTTACTGATTAAAAGCACTGACTCCCCTTCCAGAAAACCAAGGTTTAGTGCCCAGTACCCACATGATGTCTAACAACTGTCCATAACACCAGTTCCAAGAGATCAAAACCCTCTTCCAGCCCGCAGTGGCATTGCATGCTGGGGTGCATTTACAGATAAAACACTCGTACACATAAAATAAAAATAAATAAATAAGAATTTAAAATGTCTGAAAAATCCACAACACACAACCCATTGTGATGATGTTCCATTTTGACTTGAAAATGTAGCCTTTTCCAATGTATCTCTGGAGTGTACTATAGCTGGCTCGACTTTTCATTGCTAAATAAACGTCTCATTAAACTGTCAGGTTCTCTGATCTTAATTCTTCCTTTGAGAAGGAAAGAACAAAGGACAAACATTCACCTTGTAACAACACCTCAAAAGTTTTCACATAATTTGTCAGTATGCCAGAACAGGAATTTACAGCAGGGAAATATGATGTTTTATTTTAATATAAGCATAGGGGTCATTTCCTATTTCTTTTGTTGTTGTTGCTCCCTTTTCTTGTTTCTGTGATTTTGTTGTTGTTGTTGTTTCCTTTTTTGCAGGGTATTATTATGTAGCTTAGGCTTGCCTTGAAATTGTAATTTTCCTGCCTTGTCAACTCCAGTGCTTGAAGCACAAATGTGTATTACCATGCTTGGCTTTGTTTCTTATGAATTGTTAATGAAATATATACATATAACTCAAATTTTGAGATGATACTACATTTACTTGTAGAGTTCTACATTAATTTTTAATATATTTTATTTACTATTTTTACTTTTGTGTATGAGTGTATTTCTTCCACGTATTTAAGTGCACCCATGTTGTACATTCCCTGCAGAAGGCAGAAGAGGGTATTGGGTTCCCCTGGAACTGAAGTTACAGGTGTTTGTTAGCCGCTATGTGGGTGCTGGGAATTGAACTCAAGTTCTTTGCGAGAGCAGCAGGTGCTCTTCACTGCTAAGCCATTTCTCCAACTGCGAGTAATGCTTTCATACTAAAGTAGAAATAATGTCTGAAAATGTTTTGTCTCAGTATAATTGTCTATTTTAAAGACAAATGAAAAACATCAAGTTTGTCATGTGCAAATGTATTGCCAACATGCTTGCATTATTGTATTTTATTTTCATAATACCATTAATATTCCATAATTAAATGATGACATTCTTTTTTCTGCCTTTTTATCTTAGAAATACTCCTTTATCATCTCCCTTGATATCAGAATTCATAGATTATAAACACCTTAAGAAGTAAGAGTGAACCTTCTATAGCCCACACTTCTTTCCATTGGTTTAGATGTTCAAAGCTTCTGCAGTGTGGTCAGCTGAGCTTGCTCTCATCTCCTTTACCTAATACAGATACAATTTACATACTATTTTGTTTCTTTTCACAAGTACTTTTACTGTAAAATCAATTTTATTTTATTTTTTTCCTTTGTCGGGGTGATCTATTGCATGCAATAATATTTTTATTGTTTATTACTTTGTTTCCACTATCATAACAAAATGTATAGGAACATACTTATATTAGGGGAAGAGGTGATTTGTTATCTTCATATATAGTTCAAATTCAAGCAATAGCTTGACTATTTCCATTTCAAAAATCTGTCATACTACTCTGCTTAATAACCTAGTCTTATGATCTTACCCTGTATCTTGTAATTACATATATAAGCCATTTTGCATGCTTTTAATGACTCTGAGACTTTTTATTATCTTTTTGAGACAGGGTCTCCCTGTAGTCCCAGGTGACCTGAATTCATTATGCAGACCAGGCTGGCCTGCCTGCCTCTGCCTCCCAAGTGCTGGTATTAAAGGTGTGCACCACCTAACACTCCAATGATATTGTTATGAGTGGACACAATTCATTTCTTCTTTTATTCAGTAGTAAAAACAAAGATATTATGAACTCACTCCATAATTATCAATTTCGTTCATATTTATTGGTCTCTTAGAGAGTGTTGAATAATTAATATTCAAATATGTCAGTCCAGTCTTTAGGATTTCACCTTGAAGGCCACTACAACAAAATGTTGTCTGTATTAATGTGTAACTGTATTTATATGCCTTTAACTGATGTTCATATTTTTCTTCTCATTTTTATATACTTAAGAGTACATAGTTATATTTTTGCCTTGAAAAAAAACTTATTCATCTTTTCTTGAGAAAAGGTCAGTCCTGAATAACTGTTTACTCTACAGATATACATAGATATTGTCCTTGACGTCTGAGAAACACCAGTGCTGCAAATTCCACTTGCAACAAATGTCCATGAAATTCAAGAGTCTTTTCACTGCTATTTGGTAACCCTTATACATGTCCTTAGCAAGAATTTTCTCAATTTCACTCTGTTCTCATACTTCAAATATTTTTCTGTCCCATCTCATAGGTAACACTGTCTCCTCATATTTATTTTTGAACATGAAAATACCAATATAAAATGTCAGAAGTGTTTCACGACTCAAGATCAATACAAGAAAATAAGTTATAGTTCTATAAAGAAGTTCAGGAAGAATATATAAAGTAAAATAATTTTATTCTCTTACAGAGAATGGAAAATAAAATATGTATTAACATTTTTATTAATTCTTTAATGTCATACAATGCACTTTGGTCATGTTCTCTCTCAACTTTGCCACCTAATTTCATGTTCTATCATGTTCTTTGCTGGGGAGTTCGAGCCAGTGACCCCCAGGCAGTGATGATTGGGGATGAGTAATTGTGCCGTTCACCAGCCCATGCTGCCTCCAGTACTGGGAACACTCACACAATGGGGAGCCTAGTCAAGCATGACTCATTTATTGCAGGTGTTACAGAGCTTATAAAGGCACCTGGAAATCCCCCCTCCCCCCTGAGGGTGTATCTTAAGGATGGTCATGCACTGATCATGCACTCCTCAGCAGTGTAGAAGCATTCTTCAGACTTTCAAAGCAAGTCAGGCCACGCCCCAGTAACTTCCTCTCGGAATTCTGCAAGGTGGGGCCTTTAGGTGTCTGCATCTCCCCCTTTTATTTTTATTTTAAGGCCAGACTGACTTTATTTCATAGATTACCCACCTCATAGATGGTTCCCTGAGGAGAGATGGCTATCTCCTTCTTCTAATCTTATGCATTTTTGCCTGTCTTAGGTTATGTCACTTCTGACCAAGCCTTGCCCGTCATTGGATCATGCACCTGGCAATGTGTATGTCCTGTCTTAGGAGTACTTTTCATGGGAAATCTTACCTGTCCTTGGCTAAAAATGCATCATGATTAAGGGCAACCGTGTGGGTAATGCCAGCCCATGACAGTCTTAGTCTCTACCTAACTCGGTTAGCCAAGTGTGGGCAACTGGAGGGGGTCCTAGGGGAGTCTAATAATGAGAAGGTGGGCCTTGGCAGTTCTAAGGGTCCTCTGTTGCCAAATTATCTGATAAAGACACTTAAAGATAAGCATTATCAAGAGAAACAAAGCAAGTCATGGTGTACGATAAGTTGAAATACTTCTGAGACCATGTACCTTTTAGCCAATCAGCCAGTTGTCATGATTAAGAGCACAGAGGGTGACTGGCAATGAAGCCAAGGAACTGGGTCCTTCACCTCAGATGGATACAAATAAATGGAGGAATTTGGTCTCATGAGCTATTGTCCATGGACCATCATGCTAGTCAGTCAGATCCTGCCCTACCCACTTAAGGTTTTTCTCAGGCACCCATATGGGGTTTGAATCTCCTGTGGGTAGACACAGCCAAAGCCTCGACCCATGGTTAACAATGGATCTGGGCCTTTCCATTGCCCCTTAATGGGGTCCTTCCATCTTACCCATACCTCAGGTCTCTGCTCCTGTCATCCCCAATGCTTCTGAAACCAGGATTCCAACTGATTTTTTTGAAAATTAAGAACATTAATAGTGAATAAGGCCATACCTGGGGATTGTAGGGAATTCCTGTATTGTGTTGAATTTCCCAAAGTGAAAAGAAACCTTGTAATTTTTTACTCACAAAACAATGTCCATTATCAGTTTTAATTCTTTGGGGCAGTCCCAACGTAGCAAAGCACTAGAGAAAATGAGACTGAGCATGTTTAGACTTCTCTCCTGTATGAGTGGTAGTCCAACAGGCATGTGAGAATGTGTCGATGGACACAAAAATATACTTCAACTTTCCAAAAGGAGCATAGTGTGTGACATCTGTTTGCCACAAGGAATTGGGCTTGAGTCCCCTGGGGTTTACCCCTGGCTGTTGCAGAGGTGGTACCTCTACACAATAAGCCATCTTGTCTGCCTCTGCATTGCCTTGGGATAAAAGCCCAGGCAATCCTTGGTGCCCCTAAGATGCTGTAAGAAAATAGGGGCTTCTCTCTCTTTAAGGAGCATACGAGTCTGAATACTGTCAGAAAACAATGGCCATGAGTTCCTTGAATTGAGCTGCTTTTTGGTTTCTCCACATCTGACCCAGTCAGTGAAAACATTGTAGGCTTTTACTAACAGCTCCTTGACAAAATTCTGGG
>NW_008360303.1:1965476-1970810 GCF_000622305.1 Nannospalax galili
CACTTTTGGTTTCACTTCTGTTGCATTTCTGCATTCTTCCTCAAACTCTTCCCATGATTCCCATGTATCCCCAGTAAAAACATTAGCCCCAAGTAGCCAAGGAGCCAAATGAACAACCTCTGCCCAAACCTTTTGAGCTACCGGAGTTGACAGATCCAATCCCCTGCTTTTAAGCATATCTCTCAGCGCTTTAAACACCGGGTCCTCAGGCTTATTGATTGCATTACCCATCTTTTGGGTCTCGCTTACCCCGAACTTCTCGATTGGCCCCAAACCATTATTTTTCTTTCTTTCTTTTCTTCTTTTCACCTTCCTTCAAGTGCCACACTGGGCACCAGGTGTGGGGGGTTGGAGCCAGTGATCCCTGGGCAGTGATGATTGGGGATGAATAAGCGTGCCGTTTGCCAGCCCATGCTTCCCCTAGTACTGGGAAAACTCAGGCGCAATGGGGAGCCTATTTAAACAGGGACTCATTTATTGCAGGTGTTACAGAGCTTATAAAGGCACCTGGAAATCCCCTCTCCCCCCTGAGGATGTATATTAAGGATGGTTACGCACTGATCATGCACTCCTCAGCAGTGCGGAAATATTCTTCAATCTTTCAAAGCAAGTCAGGCCACACCCCAGTAACTTCCTCTCGGACTTCTGCAAGGTGGGGCCTTTAGGTCCCCACAGTTCTTCTTTATTCCCCTGATGGAGTCCAATATGTGTTTCCCAAACAATACTGTATGCATGTGAACTCTACCGTGCAGTGTGGTCAGCCCACCCCAGGTCACATCCTTAATGAAAACTGACTCTCTTCCAACAGCTACCTAATGCCAATGGCTCCTAAATAAGGATCTGAGTTCATACCCACCTAACCCTATGTAATTGGAATTTTGTCTAGCTTGAGCTTAGAAGAACTTATGCATGATGTCACTATTATAACTTCATATATGCAACTCTCTGCTGTCTGCACACCAAAGTTTCATTGCAGTTGTTAACTGCTTATGACTCTTAAAATATTTCTAGTCCCACTTCCATGAATTTCCCTGAACCCTGGGGGAAGGGGTGTGATTGAGATGTCTTATTTAGGGCTGAGCCCTCTGCAGTCTCTTATTTGTTGCAAGTTGATCTGTTGTGGGTCTTGGTGTGTCTTAGTTTCTTCATTGCTGTGACAAAATACTCTGACCAACACAAACTTGGGGAGGAAAGGGTTTATTCAGCTTACATCCCCCAGGTTGCAGTTCAACAGGAAGCCCAAGGTAGGAACTCAGGGCAGAAACATGGAAGCAGGAGCTGGAGGCCATGGAGGAATTACTGGCTTGCTCCCCTGGCCCCTGCTCAGCCTGCTTTCTTATGCAACACAGGCCCACCTGCCCAGGGGTGGCACCATCCATGGTGGGCTGGGCCCTCCCACATCACTCAAGAAGATGCTCCTCAGACACGGCCACAGTCCAGTCCAATAGAGGAAATTCCCCAACTGAGGCTCCCTCAACCCAGATGTGTCAAGTTGACACTAAAGCTATCCAGCACATGGTATTAATCGCCTTCTACTGCAAGAAGATTTATGATAAGGGGTGAGATATAAAGTAATGTTTGGGTAGAATAGTAAATTATCAGAAGTCATTTTAATACTATATCCAGTTAATAGTATGTTAGTAGCTGATTCACCCCTAGGGTCGATGACCTATGTAGACACATTTCTTGGTCCTGATAATGGTGGCAGATATGGGTTCCATCTTGTGAAATAGGCCTTAGCTCTGATTGGTGGGTGGTTGGTTGCATCCATAACGTTTGTGGCAGTATTGCACTAGTGGGTATATCCTGCCAGGCCAGTCATTATTGTTGTTAGCAGAGTTCAGAGCTGGGTAAGACTGGTGTAGTTTTCCATATCTCTGACTCTAGTTTGAGTTGTCTTCAACAATAGTGTCTTACTGTCAAGTTCTGGAAGGCAACCAAGAGCAATAACAATGCCCTGCAATGCAGAGGGCAGGGCGCTATGGAAATACTAATATTTAACAACTCAAAGAGAAATAACCCATTCCTGGTACTGGGTTTTTTATTTGCTAAGATGAGGTATCTATTTTGGATATTATCGCCCACTTATAGGATAAAGCCATCTGAAGGATGTTCTATTTTGTCACAGACCTTTTCTGTATCTAAGATGATCATGTGGGTTTTATTCTTGAGCCTGTTTATCTGGTGGATTATCTTTCATTCATTTATGTATGTTGAAGCAACCCTATGTCTCTGGGATGAAGCTGACTTGAACATAGTAGAAAACCTTTTTGATGTGCTCTTGTATTTAGAATGCAAGAAATTTATTTTTTCTATGTTGGTCAGAAAAATAACATATTTTTTAAAACTTTTTTAATTATTATTTTTAGTTTATGTGTATGCGTTTATTGCCTGCATGTAGGTAAGTGCACCCATGTTGTGTAATTCCTTGGAGGTCAGAATAGGCTGTCAGATCCCGTGGGACTGTGGTTATGGATATTTGTTAGCTTCCACGTGGGATCCGAGATTCGAACCCAGGTCTTCTTCAAGGACAACCAGTATTCTTAATCGCTGAACCATCTCTCCAGTCCCCCCCAAAATATATATTTAAGTGAATAAGATATACATAGTAAAAACTGTAAATTATCAAAACCAAAATGGTTCTAAAATTGTGATGATGATTGTACATCTCTATGAAGAAACTAAAAGAATTTAGATTGTATAATTTAAAAGAATGAAGTGTAAGTATAATCCTAAATTCTATGAAAATGCTACATGTTTTATTAAAAATTCTACTTATTTATTGATTTTGAACACAAACCCTCGATTGAGGGGACATAACATATTTTATCATTGGAGCCCAAATTATCAAGTACCTTAATAGCCTTTTATCTATTTGTTATAATGTTCTTATAACTATTATTGCAACTTCTAGGGAAGAATCATTTAGTTTAGTAGACCTCAAGCTAAGCTGAACCCTAACGGGATGGATGCTGTAACAGCCACAGCCCATAGAAGGGATTTCCTGAACTGGGTGTAAATCGCCTCTCTGATGCTCCGAGCAGTGGAATTTATAATTTTACTGATTTGCTTTTATTCTGTGACTATAAATTACATTTACCTTCGTCAATGCAAATACATGTTATTAATGATAAAATTAATCCACTATCCTGGGGCTTCAACAAAACACCTGACCAAAGAAAATTAAGGAAGTTCAGATTATTTGGGTTTACATTTCAAGAAGTCCATCAGGGCAGGTAATGCCTAAAAGGAGAAGCACTAGGCTGCTGGTCACATTGCATCTGTAATCAGGAAATAAAAAGAAATGATGCTCTTTCTCAGCTACTTTTCTCCTTTGTGTGTACTTCAGGATTCCAGGATACAAAAACTATGGGAAATATGCTGTAATGATAGTATTATCTAAATGGTTCAACACAGTCAATGCAGTCTCTCTATAAAATTTTCATATACCTCCAGGGAAATGAAACATTTTAACTTTAAAATTGAAACTTAAACTACAGAGTAATAATCAACATTTTATTAAGTTTTTAAATTGAAAATTTACAATTCTCACTTTTAATACTTCCCACAGAGTTTCAGTAATCTATAGAGTGTTGTATTGATATTGAGCAACAGGATAAAGAGGTGTGTGGTGAGAATTGTCACCTAGATATGGTATGGCATTGTTGAACTCATAACTACCTGCATAGGGCAGGAGGATCAAAGGAAGAGAGAAGCATGAAGGTCAGTCAGGTAGTAGCTGGAATTATAAAGGAAAGTTCAGTAATGAAAGGATTTGAGACTGTAGTGAGATTAAGTATGATAAAGTGTAAAAGTACGATTATACAAAAAAAATTCCCTGGAGGAAAACAGATATGTATATGCAATTTTATACTATTCTATTAAAGTTAATACAACGTAATTGAGAATCTTGTTATAAATTCTAACATTGTGAGCCAATGGAATTTTTGTGAGGATGCTAGGATGCATGACCTCAGTTGTCAAGTTGATGGCATTGAAAGATGCTTAAGTATTAGTAAAGCCCACATCTGTGTGTCAGTGAGACTTTTTCCCATAGAAAATTGACATGGAGAAGAACAACTGAGGGAAAAAGATGTATTTCAAATGTGAATAGAAACATCCAACAGTCCAGGAATTTATATGGTGCTATATTAGAAGAGAAAGCTAACCAACACCAGCAAACATCACTCAGCAAATGTTTCTACTGCCGCCTTCAGATTTTCAATGGGGAACAACAGTAATAATTCTTCGGGCAGCTCCCAGACTTTCACATTCAGAGACAGCAAAGCTGTTCCTCTATTTCTGCACTGTAGTTCTGAGATCCTGGAACTATGCAGTGACTGGGTTGTTTCCTTCTCCAGTGTAGAAATAGCTATTGCAGGGCTAGTCAACCTTCAGGTGGATTAGGCCATCTGTTAAATCTTCTATATACTGTATATAGCCATATATATATGAACTCAAACAAACAAAGATATCAAGACTCTTCAATAGACAAAAGATATTTTTCAACAAATAGTGACAGGATAATGGACAATATGAAAAAACAAAAACGGGACCATTAACTTAAAGCATACACAAAAACTAACTCAAAGTAGTTTGATAATCCTTATATAACAGAGATAACTATGTAATTAGAAGAAAACTGAGGAGTAAAAGACCTTTGACTGAACAGTGGTGGATTTCTGAGTGTGACAAAAGATATTTTTCAACAAATAGTGACAGGATAATGGACAATATGAAAAAACAAAAACGGGACCATTAACTTAAAGCATACACAAAAACTAACTCAAAGTAGTTTGATAATCCTTATATAACAGAGATAACTATGTAATTAGAAGAAAACTGAGGAGTAAAAGACCTTTGACTGAACAGTGGTGGATTTCTGAGTGTTCTCCTGAAAGCATTTTTAAAAGAGCAGATACATCCGCTTGGGGTAAGTCTATAGCGCAGCGCTCCGCGCCGGGACTCCCCAAGCCTCATTCACCCTTCCACCCCACCCACCACCCCCCTGCCCCTCAGCCTGCCGTTCTATACTCTAGCTTGGACCCTGTGCCATTCCTAGTCTTGGGGCCCCAGACACCTGGGGAACCAATACTGTTTCCTGATCCTTCTCACCCAGAGCAACTCAGGCCCTTTCTTGGGCTCCAGGAGCACCGCTTCTGGTCCTGGCCCTGCCCTCATCTCCCTCTACTTCCCCGATCCTCCAACCCCCGCCAGCCTCTTTCTGGGGCTGACAGCCTCTTTCTAGGGCTCCGAGGCTTACCTTTACTCTCCCTGATCCTTTGCATCCAGTACAACCCAGCTACTCAATCCACTCCCTGGGAAATCTTGGGG
>NW_008360303.1:1976133-1976810 GCF_000622305.1 Nannospalax galili
TAGGAGGGAACCATATTACTCCAACAACCTACTGACAAATTATATATACCAGATCAAGAACTATATGTCTAGGTAAGGTATATCTGAGAACAACTGGTCTTTGCCAAAGATTTATCTACATGGTACACAGTAATTAAGAGTACCAGACTGGTGGAACTAACCTTCTTGGATGTTTAACAGACATACTTTGAGGCCTATGACAATTTGGTCAGAGGGACATAAAGGACAGTTTTTGCTCCTTGCCCTCCTAGGTTGACTAATTCAATGGAACTATGAGCATCTCCCAAAATTTCCTATAATTGTGATGGGTCACCTGTTCTCTTGATCAAGGAAGCCAAGGAGACCCCACCAGATGGACATGAACCAGTGTCCAGTCTATAAAGAGGAGGGTCAACATGGAGGATTCATTTCCTCCATGCTTCCAAGAGGAGCCAACAATGGTCGAGCAGGACCTTTGACTTATCCTCACATGTATGGAGCTGGTAAAAGAATGGAGCCAGGGCCTCCTCCCAACCCCATGGAGCCCCTGAGGAACAAATCCTCTAACGACCTCAAGAGTAAAAACAAATCAGTTTATCTGGTCCAATTGTATGTCCTTAAACACCCAAAAGGGAAGTATAACCAAAGATTAAAGGGGCCAACATAATATCATAAGAGCATACATATACATAACTAAA
>NW_008360303.1:1977483-1983935 GCF_000622305.1 Nannospalax galili
CTATTTCCATATTTTTTTAAATTATAGATTGTTTATTTTTAAATTTGATGTGTTTGAGTGTTTTGCCTGTATGTATATAAGTACACTACATGTATGCAATGCCTCTGGAGGCCAGAAAAGGGCATCTGATCCTTTGGAACTGGGGTTACAGATGGTTGTTAACTATCATGTAGGTGCTGGGAAGTGAATCCAGGTCCCCTGCGAGAGCAACTGGTGCTCTTAATCACTAAGCTATCTTTCTAGCCCCCCATATGTGTTTCTTTAAAATAAAGTGATTAAATTAATTTTGTTCTATAAAAAAAAAAAAGAGCAGATACATTAGACTTTGTTGAAAATATCCTCCATAGGCTCATGTTTAAACACTTGGTCTCCAGCTGGTGATAATGGAAGCTTGTGGAGGTAGCACATCACAGAAGTGGGTCATTGGGGGTGGACATTGAGGTTTTTGTTTGCTTTAGTTTGTTTCTGTTTGCTTTCTTGTTTGTCAATGGTTAAAAGTGTGCAACACCAAGCATGTCAAGCCTGCATTGCTTATAGCCCAGCCCTAATTATTATTCATTTGGACCCTGATTGTGAGTGAAATGTGACCAGTTGCCTCCTGCTGCTTGTGCCAGATCTTCCCCTAACTTGGACAGTTCCACTCTAACTGTGACCTCTCCTCTGATCACTGTTACTCTCACTTCCTAGAAATCATTGAAATCCCAGTATCATTTCATACCTTCTACTTCAATGTCCCTGTGTTGGAGTGTCCAAATATCCAGGCCTGTATAGTCCACACATGCATTTTGGAGCATTTTTCTTACCAGACTCCCTAGCTGACTATTTTTGTTTGTTTTTACAGTTTTGAGATAACAAAAATAAGTGGTTTTGATATAGACTTGCATATACTAAGAAGTTGATTTGGGGCTGGTGATATGGCTCAGTAGTAAGCAACTGATGCCCAGGCATGGGTAACTAAGGTGGGATCTGGAGGAGAACATGGATAAATCTACATGTGGTATCACGGATACATAATCCAGGGAATCCTATGTCAAGATGAAATGCAGAGAACAAGAGACTACATCAAACATGGTAGAAGACAAAAAGCAACATCTGAGGTTTTCCTCTGATCTCCACACCTGTGCCCTGGAGCACATGTACTTGCACTCACACACACATACACACACACACACACACAACACACACACACACACACACACACACACACACATAAAAAAGTTGTTTTCACCTGGCCTGTTGACATACACTTTAAATCCCAGCACTCTGAATGCAGAGGCAATCAATGTGAGATCCAAACCAGGTTGGTCTGTATAGTGAAATACAGATTAACTGGTGCTACAGGGAACTCTGTGTCAAAAAACAGAAACAATAAAACAATAAAAAAGTTATTTTCATTCAAACATTGCTGCAATTAGATATTGTTTTATATATAACCCAAGTTATGCACATGGATATCAACTAGATTTGTTTTAGTTTATTTTGTAATAGTAATCTATATTGATATTATTATATATTACAGCATAATTCATATATAAAAATATATATTTTCCACTACGATTATATGAGACACAACTGAAGGGTTTTATTTTACTCAAGGTAAATGAAAGAAACAGTATTGTTGATTTTTGTTCTTGGTATTCTTTCTTCTTGTCTTTGTTGTTGCTGTTGGTTTGATAGAAGTATTATATCACCTAGGGTGGTGTGACCATGATGTTCCTTCCTCAGACCCTGTGATGAAGAGCCATGGACCCACCTCTTTCCCATCCGCTGCAAAGAAGCCACTACCCTTCCCTCTTCCAGCCAATTGGTTGACCATAGCCTCTTGCAGGGGAGGGGCTAAAGGTATAAAACCTGTGAAAACCATGAGGCCCCTCTCTCTCCATTTTGTGAGGCTGTCTAGAACCACAGGATTTATGTGTAAGTGTGGTCTTTCGAATACAGCTGTGAATGGAGGGGGTGCCTGCTTCTCTGTAAGTAAACCCGCAACCCAAGCCTAGTTAGCAAGTCCAACAAACTCATTACGATTCTTCAAACAGGAGTTTGGAGAATTTTTTTCTCAGGTTGTCACAGGGACTGTGTGAAGAGGGGATTGGATGCCACGTGCACCTCCAAGCAGTGAATTTGACTTACAACTAGTGTAGCTGGCTGGATACAATGAAATGGAAAATGTCCCTGATATGGGGAAAGAGGCCAACAACCAAAGTAGAGTGGGGTGAGGGGAGAATGTGGACTGAGGAAATGTTAAGCTGGTGGGACTTTGCCGTAGGCCTAGTGGGGGTGGCTGCAGTGGCATTCTTAATGCAGTGGACAGTGAGATACATACCTAGGGTGAGGCCTTCTAAGCAGTCGAGGTTAATGGGAGAAATCCCAGGGTGGCAGCCACCTTGTAGATGGTATGGGGTGGCACTCCTGCATGACAAGTGGGGGCCACCACGTGAGTATAGAGATGCAGAAGGTGTGGAACAGATTCTGCAAGCTCTGGGACTAGCACACCAGGGACAGAAATGTCAAAAAGCAACTGCAGAGGCTGCATGGCTATTGATAATAAGAACTCTGTCCCAAAGGGAGGCCTTAGCCAGAAGGGAAACTGAAGGTGTTAGAGAGGAATTAGAATGGGAAAGGGATATGAGGCTGGCCTCTTTGGTACTGGCCTCTGACCTTGCCAGTAAATGAGATAAGAGAAAAAAGATGGAGCTGTTGGCATGCTGTTTTTTCCATCTAGGAGGTCAAAATGGAAAAAAAAAAAGCCCATATCAGAATGATAATAAAAGGCCCATCCTGGGATCCTAAAACCTGGAACCCCTGGAAAGAGTCGGGTAGTGAGGAAGAAGGAAGTGACCTAGAGATAGTGGCAGATGCTCCTTGAGTCTGACCTTTAATTCAAAGAAAGGGAAAATCCATGGTCTAACAAGCTGATGGAGATCTTAACAATAGCTCGGTTCAGGAGACCATGGTAATCAGAGAATACTCAGCACCAGAACTATTAGAACTGGGAAAGACATTTAAACAAGCTATGAAGGAGCCTTTGGCCACCTGGCTGGTGAGGCTATGGGACATGGGGGTGCATGGGATCATTTTAAGTTCTACAGAAGCAGAGAAGTTAAGCAACATAATCACTCATCCCTCTTTGAGACAAAGACTTCACAATTTAAGGCAACATGAGGGAAACCAGTCCATGATGGATTGGCTCATATGAGCCATTCGGGATACGTGGGTATCTCCAGATGAGATTCCCATGAATACTAGAGACTGGAAAACCATTGGGGAAGGACAGGCTCTGTTGAGGGAACTGGGTATGAGGGAAGCTATATTAGATCCCCCATTTCATTGGCCCAGACAGGACTGGGTTTACAGGAGACTTAAGAAAGAAACTGATTCAGCAAGGCCCAGGAGACTGGTACGGAGCTTTGGTGGCAGTGCTGAGCCCCATAATCAGGAATGACCTATTGAGGCTGGTGAGGCTCTAGCAGGTTTAAATGACTTAGACCAACATGTACACAGGGTTTAAAAGGTGCTAAAGTGACTAGACACAAGGGAAAAAGGCTGGAATTCAGGAAAGGGACCCCTCTGTGTCTCCTGAGCACAGATGTGGGTTGATCTGTGCAGAGGAGGAGTTGCTAGGAACAAGATAGATGGGCAGCCAAATGCTGCACTGGTGAGCCTGCGGAGGACTTTAGACCTGACAAGCAATTCACCACAGAAGTAAAAGAAACTAGGGACCAGGAGGTACATGTAACTCCAACTGTGCCCCCTATTTCAGAGGAAGACAGCCTCATTGGATGGGACCCCTCCAACCACTGCCTTGAAGGGGTGGCCAAGGATGCCTGCCACAAGCCACGACTCCGTCCAGCAGAGCCAAGGAAAGACGACACAGACACCAAGGTGAGGTTCAGGCTTCTTCTTTATTACGCACTTCAGTCCTTATATAGTTTGTTCCCAACAGCCCTCCTCCCAGCCAGGACCAATCAGGGCACACACACACATGTAGCAGGCAGACAGAGTGGCAGCTCATTGGGCCACATAGCAGGGTCATGCTTGATGATGTCTCTGATCAGGCAGGCAGCACATGATCTGTTCAGCAGCTTGGCTGGCAGTCTGTCTTAGGTTGGTATGTCCATGAGGGAGTCTTACCCATCTTTGACTACCGGTCCAGCATGGTTAACCATACAGAGGGAGACTCGCCCCTTTCCAGTGCAGCCATAGCCTGTACAAGCTTTTGTTGTTGCATCTCTGTTCGCTGCCGCATTTTGCGCATGTACCATATCATATACCCACACACCCCAACCAAAAGGAAACCCCAAAAAGCCATTCCACCCCAATCCTTCAGAAAATTAAAGGTATTCTGCATAGTGTTCAGCCAATCCTGAACTGTGGCAATTTGTACTCTGGTTCTATTGACTGCTACAATGGCGGTCCGCAGCTTTGTGATCTTCTTGTCAAATTCAGAAGTCCAATTGCCTGTTAACATCTTTCCAATCTGTCTTGACAAATTCCCTGCATAAGAGAGGTTTTCAAACTCCACAGAGGTTACACATAATCCATTCATGTGGTGGATACAATCATAAAGCATAATCTGACCTAGTATATCAACTTGCTCTTGAATAAGGTCCACTCTTTGGTTCACCATAAGAATACCAGCTTTGAGGTGTGCATTGACTTGTTCTTGCATAACTGAAACTTTCCTACTGTTTGATTGTACAGAACAATGCAGTTATTAAAAGCCAGGTTTACAGAAAAACAGAGGGAGCCTTGAGGACTAATGTTAAAAGGAGCATATGGCCCCAAGTCATGCTCAAACTTAACTGTGGGTAAACTCAAGGATGCATTTGTGGCGAAGAACCTGGGAAAAATATTGGCATCATGTCCTACCGGAATAGGCAGGGGGAACACCTTTAAAATGCTCCACAATTCCCTCTCTTTATAAAGTCCCTTGCTTGGCCCTCATTCATGTATACTACGAGCAACAACACCATCCATAGGGGCAAGGTTCCGGTCCTCATCTTTTCCTTTCCACGGTCGTGTAAGTCGCTCCGGTACCCAAATAGGCGATTCTTGCTCCTGTGGGAAAACACAAACAGCTCCTCTTGTCCAGGTCAGTACTGGAGAGGGCCCTTTCCATTGTCCTGTAAGTACATCTTTCCATAAGACCATAATGGATGACATTTGCAAGGGGTTGGAGTGGTGGTCTGTGGCCGATCGCCCACCAGCATCCATAATCAAAAAATTTAAAGTGAATAATTCAATGTTTAATTTCTCTTTGGGGGACTTATATTGCCCTCTTATTCCCCCTTTTTGTTTTATTAGGAGAGCCTTAAGGCTGGAATTAGTGCGTTCAACAATACCTTGACCTTGTGGATTATATGGTAGTCCATATGTGTGGGCGATGCCCATGGCTATACAAAAGGCTGTGAATTTGCTAGATGTATATGCAGGACCATTATCAGTTTTAAGACGCTTGGGCATACCCCAAGACGCAAAGGCTTGGAAACAGTGGCTTATTACATGCTCAGCTTTTTCACCTGAATGTGCAGAAGCAAATATCACACCAGAACAGGTATCTATAGAAACATGTACATATTTGAGGGTACCAAACTCTGGAATATGGGTAACATCCATTTGCCAAAGTACTCCTGGGCGGAGGCCTTGAGGATTAACCCCTACACTCTGTTGAGGGAGGACAGAAACACAAGATTTGCATTGCAGGACAATTTCTCGGGCTTGTTCCCTAGTAATTTTGAATTTTATGCAGAGGGTATTTGCATGCACATGGAACCTTGCATGAAAATCTGTTGCAGCTTGTACAGGGGTTTGAGTCAGGAAGATAAAGACAGTTCTAGTAGCATAATCAGCGATGGCATTGCCTAATGCCAAAGGCCCAGGGAGTCCTGAGTGAGCGCGAATATGAATCACACAAAAGGGAGCCTTGCATTGCCAAATTTTCTGCTGTAGGGCCATAAAAAGTTGAGTAACCTGGGAGGTTGGTTTTATAGTCCCCACATTCTCTAGTATCCTCATAGCTTGCACCACATATTGGCTATCTGAAAGCAAATTAAAAGGTTGAGATTCCTGGCAAAAGACTTGTAATACAGTAGCTAATTCTGTTGCCTGTGCTGATTCATAGGGAAAAATATGGGTGCTGGGGTTTTGGCCTTCAATATACACCGTTCCTACCCCACCCTTAGACCCATCAGTAAAAATATTAACTGCCCCTTCAATGGGGTTAGAGCGCGTCACTCGTGGGTGAATTAATGGATTACGGCTCACAAACTGAAGCAAAGGGTGTGATGGGTAATGATTGTCAAACACTCCTGTCATACTAGTAAGCAGCACTGCCCATTCATCATCACAGGCTGCTAAAGTCTCAATCTGTTTTGGTGTATAAGGCATGACAAGAACATCAGGCTGTTTTCCAAATGCTTCAAGGCTGGTTTTTATACCTTTCAACGCAAGGG